>NW_025336564.1:11594-12771 GCF_004798865.1 Varanus komodoensis | reverse complement strand
TTACAATACATTCAACATGTCAAAAAATAATAAAACACATTAAAAACCTATTAAAGCACTAACAAATAAAAAATACCTATAAGAGTATAAAAGGGCCAGAGCATTCAGGTGCTAAGTGTTAAAAAAAAAAAATCTTAAATGGTACTTTTTTGCATAGCACCAGAAAATGTGCCCAAAGTACTGAGTCAAAGGATGCAATCTGGTCTGCTTCCTATACAAAACATAACTCCTTTGCCCTCAGAATTGTCTACAGCAGCCAAAAACTGTATTTCACAACAGACAAAGGATTACATATGTGTTTTGTGCCTGTAATTCTTCTTGCAGCCAAGTGCACTTTAGGCATTGTAACTTGTAGACACAACGAGCCTGGTGCATATTGGACCATAAAAGTAGATGGAAAAGAGGTTTAAATTCTCCCCATACCTTCCACGATAGTTGCTTGAATAGAATTGGGCTAGTTTTTCAATTATGATTGAAAATAAACTAACTGGCCTCCTTCTCCTTGCCTTTAAAACAAGGCTCACATATACTCTACAAAAAAAAAGTAGTTTCCTTTAAAGATGGCACCGACACCTTAAGTACTGTTGCCATTAATCATTGTCCAATCATATACTTTTAGTTATCTGCACTGAGAGTAAGAAAGTCCTTCAAAACTAGATGTCCTCTGAAATTGATATGAACTGGATCCTACCTGGTTGAACCATCTGGGCCATGTGATGGCATCTTTAATGATGGATAGAGCTTGGCCTGGAGGAGCCTGGGGATCCACCTTTCCAATGCTTATGTGCTGAAAAGATTGGTTGGAGGATACAATCCAGTTGATCACATCTAATCCCACTACTAATTATCCATTTTGGTCAAAGGAAACTTCTTCTCCAGCACTAGTATTAAATGAAACAGCTCTCAGAAAGTGGTGAAGCTAGAGGGGAAAGGAGAAAGATGCAGTGGACTTGATAGACTCAATGTCTATTGGAAGGAAAGTAATGTAAATTTGTTTGAGTAAGACATATTGTTATAATGATGATGATATATGAGATTGCAAAGGAATCCTGCCTATTTTCTCTTGCATGGAAGCAATGGGAACTTGCACCGTCTTCATCCATTCCATTTTATGCTGTGAGACTGGTCATACTGTGGGTGAAGTGACTCACCAAAAGTCACCCAATGAGCTTTGTGG
>NW_025336564.1:0-11217 GCF_004798865.1 Varanus komodoensis | reverse complement strand
ATAAATTGTAAAATGGCAAAATTATATAATGGAAGCAGCATTAAATAATGCAGTCCATTAAAATCAGAGCCCAACAGATTCACCCTCCAAGGTACTGGTGAAACATTTGGCCTCTAAATGAATATAGTGTCAGTGCCAGGTTGATCACAACTGGGATGGCATTCCTCAATGGAGGTGTAATAACGGAGAAGGCCCTCCTCCTTGCTATCTCCCCTCTCACTTCACCTGGAGTGAGAACACAGAGGACAGCCTCAGATAATGACCGCAGGGACGGGGAGGGTATGTACATGTTGAACATCTTCTTTGGGGACCATTTGGTAGAAGGAAAGGCCTGGGATTTTATAATTCATTATTGGAGCAGAGCCATAAGTCAGCTAAAGAGAAATGTGTGTTTAAAGAGTATCAGAAGAGCAATGCAATTGAACTATTCTGCTTACCTAGCAATTCACACTCATAATTTCATGTATTGTTGCTGATACCGAGTATGCTTGGATCTGTCGTGTTCCCATGCTAACATTGTCCTGGTTCTCCTTATCCAGGTTATCCAGGAATCATTCTGAGGAAATTTTATTTAATCTATTTTAAATTAATTTCAAATTCATTTTAATACATGCATTTTCAAAATACTTGCATTGTATTGTATTGTATAGTACTGATTAAAGTTCCATTGTTCAATTTTTCTGAACTTCAGTAATGGGGCAGTGCAGAAATGAAATCATCATCATCATCATCATCATCATCTTAACATCCCAAACAAACTCACACACTATAGTCTGAGTGGACCTAGTGGCAGCATCTCCTGGACCTGATCTACAGCTAATTTTTAAAGGCTTGGTTAACCTTGGAATCACCTGGAATTCACAGCTCACTCCAGATGACAAGGAAGAATTTACATACATCAGTGTAACAGGCTGTGAATTTACAACGCTTACAGTTGAAATAATTATGACCTGTTTATATATTCATTCAGAATACCCTTACTTCTTTGATTGGATGTTCCCCAGTACCCCATTGCAATAGACTCAACATTCTGCTGCAATATATGTAACTGCTGAATCTGAAAAAAGGTTTCTATGAGTCCTACAAGTCTAATGCTGCACAAACCTGCTGAGAAGGGGAGGGTGAATCCTACCTGAGGAATCTTATAGATATCCAAGAGGGTTGCTATGTGAATGGAAATTTGAGGGTCCAATTCCCCAATCACAGATGTGAGGCTATACAGGATGTCACAACTGTAGTTGGGAATCAGTCTCTCCAGTGCTGATAGAAGTTGCATTGTGCCTTGATAGGTCCCTCTAGCATTGTTGTAGCCATCATAGATGTGGAAGCCTAAGGTGAGGTTGGGATTTGCAGTATCTGTGGATTTGCATTGATTTCTTTCACTATGAATGTCAGAGCCATGATTAACTGGTAACCCGTTGTCACAATACTAGAAGAGAGGTGGATTATGTTGCAGAAGGATATTTCACATTTAAATTAATTATTGCCATGGTTTGTTTGTTTGTTTGTTTTGCAAACATCATCATTGACATCCTTATTTTAACATTTATATACTGTTTTCTTCCAGGATCTCTTTATTCCTTTTGATGCATTAAAAGATAAACATCAGAATTCTGAAATTCCCACCTCTCTTTTGTGAACCACTTTGAGCTTGTGTCACACACAAATTAAATATCTGCAGCAGCTGAAAAGGGAGCTCTGTGTGAAAATGTCATTGGCTGAGTTAGCTATGCAAGAATGCAAGGCAGCAAAAGAGCAAGTCATGAAGAAAAAGACAAATTTGACTGTTCCATCTGCTTGGTCCAAAAAAAAAAAAAAAAATCAACAAGGGAAGGAAAGGGCAGTTTCTGCTTGCTGCTATCCTCCCAACTCCAACAAGGTGAAGCGAATGAAATAATTGTCCTATTCCCCTTCACCCAGAAGAAATCAAGCCAAGCCCCTGTCCACTGAAGATTTTGCCACACATTTCCTACACTGAATTCAGTGTGATTTTCTTGTGAATGAGGGCACTGTTTATCAATGTGTTCAGTTCTCCACAGACATGCACTTCAAATTGGAGTTTCTCAAGGAAGAGGACAAAAAAGAAAATTGGAAAGGGCTGAGTGGTGACAGGGAAGCAATATTTCCTTGCAAGTCACAGTGAGGGAGGCAGAGAGGAAAACTGAGGCGGTAGTGGGGGAAGCAGGCAGAAAAGCAACTCTAGGATCTCTGAGTTGGTGGTCTTTTAGTGAAGCCCAAAAAAAGGCATTTCTTTGCCCTTGCACAATATCTTGAGTTTAGTATGTATTGAAAGATGATGGAGATATAGATATCGATATAGGTATTGATAAATATATATATCAAAATTGATATGCATCTGGCTATGGATACAGGTATAGTTTGCAGAAACTTTGCAACAAAAAGAAAAGCCTCAATATAACTGGTTTGAAGAAAACCAGAATATAATAGCAAAAATTTCAGGAGAAACAAAACAATTGGGGTGAGCATATGGTGAAAAGCTACTGATTCTTGTGTTCAATGTTGATAATATGACTTGTATCAAATGAAAGGAAAAAGATGAAACAAGGAACTTCAGGTGGTAAAGCAAGGCATGTCACAGAATTTGAAGAGGACTGAATTGAAAGCAAGAGAACGAATGAATGGAAGTCAGAGGAAAAATTGTCTTTCAGAGGCCTAAAATTAATTGTGTCCAACATTTATTTCCTGATGGAGGAAGATGCCTTTATTGCTCACCACTTTCTTAGTGTGTGAAATCTTTAAAAGCAAAGAAACCATGCTTTGGAGGGTTGTGGCTTTAGAAAAGTTCAGTTTAGTGGGAAGACATGGAAATAAAAGCACACAAAAATGAGTTCTTACATAAGATCCTCAAGTGATGGAGGAGGGGGTTCTTCTGAGAAGGCTACTGTGCTTGAGAGGAAGCCACCGTGATTCATAATGCTGCCAATGATGAGTTCTCCTGGCTCATAACACATGTGAAGAGGATGGTGTGGACTTGAATGTCTGCAGTTCCCATTCCCAATCTGAGTCCCCCAAACCAGCTGAGGAAATGCCCCCAGCAACAAGACCACTGAAAACATGAGCACCATTGCAAGCACAGGCATTCACCCCATGCACAGCCCTGAGAATGCTTTCATTGCAGGAACTGTGATAAACCTGCATTATTTCAAGATGAGTACCTGTGCATAGGGCATAACCCTGGAGTATTCAAGGTATACAGTGTTTCTACAGATGCCCTCTAGCTCTGCATGCTACTGGGCTTATAAACACATAAATAAACACACTCCACAAATTTTGCTATTGAGTTTGCACAAGGTCACTGAAATTCCACTGGGGTATTAAGAAACAGCAGATTTAGTTACAACCCTACTGATGAAAAACAAAAAAATGGGATGATTAACTTAATGATACAGTATAACAGTCGTCTTCGTTCATAATTCTTAATTTTGTTGGGAAAATCTATGGTTCAATAGTTGGCTCTTGAATGATCATTTGTTTTCCCCTGAGATAAGAAATGTCAGGATTGTCGCTTAGAAAAGAAATGGGACTAGAACGAATTTCTAACATGTTTATCCTGCTAAGAAAATTATGTTTGGGAGTGGGAAGTGTGGATTTTGCTTCTGGGAATGTCTGCAGGAGATTTTGTGGGCCTGTGTATTTGAAGTTCTCTTTTCTTTTTTCCCCATGCCTTTCAAACTATATTGTGGTGGCTTAAGAAGCTAGCTAATGTGTTGAATACAGGGCAGAGCTGTAGTGCGTGGGGACTGGTTCTTGGGGAAACAGCGGCGATGAAGATGCATTGCATGGCCATCCCAACTGTTTTCAACCCTAACCCCTAATTCCCCTCCAATGTTCTGTGTGTGAAGTCCCACATACACAGACATGCTCTTTCCCTCTCTATGTGATTGTGTATGCACATATGTATTGATCCTAACTGAGGGCCTCACTTGCAAGTCAGAGAGGGAAAGAGTACGCAGCGTAAGAACTTCGTCCCACTCATTGTTCTTCAAATCTCTCTCTACCTATATGGCTGTTAGGCAGGAGGCTTTTTATCATTTTAGAAATACAGTAGGTAGTGAGATTGGGATGCAATATAGACCTTTGCTCCATACATAACACTAGGCAAAGATTTTGGACCTGCTCTGTATTTTCTTCTGAAGACATTTCCTGGCTTTCTGAGTGTTGTGAGTGTGTCTGTGAATGCAAGACTAGAAAGTGTTCCCCTCCAATCACACTTGTTGAACCTCAGAAAAAGATCTCGCATCTCTGAGAGATCAAGGGTGTCCCATTTCGAGGTCCATTCTCTTCAAGAACCGCCTTCTCTGCTCTGCCTCTCAAGGGCAAAATACTCCACACCAACAAGCCCATCTTAGCGGAGCCCCTTTTTGCCTCAGCAGGAGAGAGAGGGTGGGAATTTCCTCAAACACCAACATACAGATAACCACTGCTTCATACATGCTCCTTTCCTAGGAGTAAGGTATCAGTTCTGTTTCACACACCTTCAGAATCTTTTCCTTTCATGCTCACTGTTCCTTTGGGTGAATACATGTGTGTCAGAGGTGTCTTTGAGGGTGCCTTTCATGGCATAGCTATTCCTGTGCTAAACAAGGGCAGAGCTGCAAAATAATCCTGATTTTAACATATGCAGACTTACATGGCTTGGAAATCGAATGTTTGGCACAGCAGAGGAATGCCACCCCTCCTGGCTGCAAAGACAAGACACTGTGGAGCTCCTCTTCTTGGATTGCTCACTGAAGGAGGCCCAGAAGGACACATGAAGGTGCACAGCTTTTTCAGTGGCAGCTCCAACTGTGGAATGATCTCCACTGAAGTCTACCTGGTGACTATGTTGTCATCCTTTTGGTAGCAGGAAGGAATGCTAGTCTTCTCTAAGAAACATTCCACCTTCTCTAAGCTTCTGTTCTGCTTTAACGGTTATACCTGTGCTGTTTTTACATGGTTTCTTCTTTCTTCTCATTAAATATTATTAAGCTTCAAATTATTTCTAAATTCTGTATAATGGATGAGTTTTATTGGTTTTTGCTATATCATGCACCTGCTAAGGAAATGTGGTCAACTTAGAAATTCACCTATACATGAACACAATGGATGTTAAATGTGAATGATAATATATATTTCTAGTGGCCTTGGGTACCGCATTTCCTTTCAGTGGGAGATCTCAAGGTATAATTCATCCCATCAGGACATTTAAGGGAAAAAAAGAATGCAAATCAAATGAAAGAGGAGAAAGTGAAAGGAGGAGAGAAAACCAAAGAATAAACTTTGTCCTCTCACATTGCAGTGATTAGGTAAAATCCCAAATTAAGCATACAATGCAAAACAAAAAGGTAGCAATACAGTCCTCAGAAAAGGTACACAATCATCTTTAGAATCCAAAACATCAAAGGGACCTGGTAACATGAAGTCTTCATTTTTTGTGTGTGTCATTAGTTGTTCCCTGTTGTTCAGCTCAGGTCTTAGCAAACTGATGTAACATCTGGGGGGAAAGATGCAAGTCAACAGTCCAGAGCTGGAGGCTAGGATTGAGAAGATCTCTACAGCAACAATGTATTTCCCCTTGGAGCTCAGGTAGCCTGGAACAAAGGACAGCCAGACACCGCAGAAGACCACCATGCTGAATGTGATGAACTTCACAATAAAAGATGAGAGAAATTAAAATAGAGACCTAAAGGAAAACAGGCTATTGGACAAGAGAACCACAGAAGAAATTGATATAATACATCATTTGTAGAGGGAAGAATTGAAGGAATTAAAAAAAATTCCATGTAGTTACCAGAAATAAAATCCAGACTGAATGCCTAAACGTACACGAATCCCTCATTATTTTTTTCAGGTGGAGAGAACATGCTTTATTTTCCAACATTCCCTACATGTAATAAAAATATCACAGTGAAGCATGGTTCAGTGGCTGTGGCTTTACTACTATTCATCTCAGTAAGAAAACTGCATGCATATAAAGCAGAGGAAAAGAATTCCTTACATAAATTCTTCCAGCGATGCTGGGGTGGGGTGGGGCTCTTCAGTGAAGGTTGTTGGACTAGGGAGGAAGCCACCCTGAGAAGCCATGGTGCCAATCATGAGGTCTCCTGGCTCATAGTACATGTGAAGAGGATGGTGTGGATTGGAGAGCCAGCACTTCCCAGTGTGAGCCTGAGAAGCCAGGTGAGGAAACAGTACCAGAAGCCAGACCACAGAAAATGCTACCATCGTTACAGAGACAACATTCATGCAAGACGCAGCTATTTTCTTTTCTTCTGCAATGCTAGACCTACCACAAGCTTGATAAAATTGCCCTGATTGAATATGCTTATCTCCTGTTAGGTCTGAACCCTGAAGGATTCAGGATGTTTACCAGGTCCTGCTGATGCCCCCAGCTTTAAATCCTGCTGGCCCTGCACAGAAACACCCTCTACAATGCTTGCTCTTGTATTGCAAGTGACCACTGACATTCCACAGGGGTTTTGAGAAACTGCAGAATTAATTATTCTTGAGAGTGAATAGCAGCATAATTACATATTTGTTTGTCTTCTTTCTGAAACAAAAAAAGAATCCCTTGGGATTGATTAAAAAAAAAAAAACATGTTCGTATAGTCACATCAATCATTCTTTCCTTTCTTCCAGAAATAGGAAATGCCAGCAAGCTGTGGAATGTTCCCCAGAAAGTGCACTACAAGGATGCTCTGCAAGAAAAGTTGTTTCTATGTGCAGAGTGTTGATTCTGCTTCTTGACATGTGTGTTGCTTTGATAGGGAATATGCAAAAAAAGAAGGTGCTAGTATTGCTCCATGTGGTGATGCCCAATTTCTTTGTCATTCTTCTTATGCTTCCCCATGAGCTTCAGCACATCGAAAAGTTGATGATCCCCCCCGGAATTGCTGAATAAAAATATATTTGAATAGATGTATTTTAACTGTGCCCTTTTCTTCCCCTGAGTCAGGAAAGATCAACAGGCCATGAAATGTCTCACAAAAAGCAGTAAGAGAAGTAATTCTTTACAAGGGAACTCTGAAGAAAAAGTTTTGCTTATGTGTGAGCACTGCTGATTCGGCTTCTTCTTGTCCCTGAGGTGCATATTATGGTGTTAAAAACAATAGGAGGGTGCTGGCTTTGTGCCCTGAGATGTTTTCCTTTCACTCTAAGATGCTCTTTACCTTCTCTTCCTTGCCTTTCAAAACATATTGTGGTGCCTATCGATACTGTTTCAGGGAGCAGAGTTATGGTGGGTCTATTGGGTAGCTGACATCTAGTTGACTTCATTCCATTCAAAAAGTACAAGAGACCTGGAGACCTGGAGGGAAACTGCTGAAAGGTCATTATTTTTTATAATTATTATTTGATTTATATCCTGCCTTTTTCCAACAAAGGGTTCAAGGCAGCTTACATCATCTCTCCTCCTCCATCTTATCCCCACAACAACCCTGTGAGGTAGGTTGGGCTGAGAGTCTGTGACTGGCCCAAAGTCACCCAGCTGGTTCCATGTCTGAGCGGGCACTAGAACCCAGGTCTTCTGAGTCCCAGTCCCATGCTCTTAACCACTACACCACACTGGCTCTCATCTGAGAGCAATGTCCTGCTCATCACACCCAAACACCAACATCAGCAATGCGAGGAAAGATCCGACTGGCTTCCTTCAACATTTTCTCCTTGTCAGGTGTTCCCTGTTGTTCAGCTCAGGTCTCAACACAATAATGTAACATTTGGGGGAAAAGATGCAATCCAGCAGTCCCACACTGGAGGCCAAGACAGAGAAGATTTCCACGGCCACCACATACTTCCCCTTGGTGCTCAGGTAGATGAGAACAAAAGAGAGCCAGACACTGCAGAAGACCAGCATGCTGAATGTGATGAATATGGCTTCATTGAAGCTGTCAGGCAGCTTCGTGGCAAAGAAAGCTGTGGTGAAACTCACACTGGCCAGGAAGCACAGGTAGCCCAGCACGCAGTACAACTTGCTCACCAATCCCTCATTACGCTTGAGGACCATTTTGTTGTGTGCATGTCCACATCTAGGAAAGGGGGAGAAGTTGCCAGCCACCCCACGCAGATGACTACTTGGATGAGGGAGCAGATAGAAACTATGAGAAGGGCCAATCCTTTCCCCACCCATTTCCGCATCCTGTTTCCAGGCTTGGTAGCCATGAAAGCCACCACCACTGTGATGGTTTTTGCTAGCACAGAGGAAATAGACATGGCAAAGATAATGCCAAAGGCTGCTTGCAGAAGACACATTGCCCGCTGAGGGTTGCCAATGAATAGGAACACTGAAAGGAAGCAGAGCAGGAGGGAGAAAAGGAGAGCATATGTGAAGTCCCAGTTGTTCGCGATCACAATGGGAGTGTTGTGGTTCTTTACAAATATGCTGAGCACCAGAAGTGTGAGGAAGAAGAAGAAAAGGGCAATGAGAGCCAAACTGAAACCCAAAGTTTCCTCATAGGACAGGAAGGTTACAGTCTCGGGAATACAAAAGTTTTGGTTCTTGTTTGGATAGTATTCATCTTGGCATTCATGACACTCATTCATATCTGAAAGAGAATAGGAAATAGAAGAAGTGGGATTGGAAGTGAAGATTTCTTCTCATGTATTGCCCAGGACATCCGTACTCCTTGGACTTCACAGGATTATGATTATTCCCACAGGATTGCTACTCAATTGCTATTCCAAATGGGGCACCAACTTCATTTCACATTTAAATGTATCATTTTCCATTGTCCTGGGAACAACGTTCTGTGCAAACACAAACCCACCTACCCTTCTCAAATTACATTTCCCTGAAGTTTTGAATGCCATATTAACTATAGTTACCTAATTTCAACAAAAATGTCCAATACCGTGCATTGCAGCAAAATCAATATTTACAATGCCTCATAGTATCTTTGGCATTTTTCAATCAACAATCATGTATTTTGGACAAATGAGCACCGTAACGCTTAGATTTCCTACAAACAAGGAGGAAACCACTCCGTGTTTAGTACCAGCTAAACCTGTAAATGTGCAAATCTCAAGATAGAAGATGAGCTGAGCTTCAGATTCAAAAAAAAAAAAAAAAAAGAGAGAGAGAGAGACTCAGAAGCGCTAAACGGGTGCATGTATCAAGTAAGCAAAAGGATCAGCACCTTTAAGAAAGGCTAGCATGCACTCTAGCCTAAGTGGAATTTAGGGATAGGCCAGCTAAGCACAGTGGAAAAGAATTTCAAAAGGGCAAGTGTTATATGTGGTATGGCTACATAAATGTTTGCAACCCTTATATTAATGTATTTGGTTTTTTTCCCACAAATCATCACTGATGACCAACCCCTGAAAGCTTTGCATGAACCTCCTGGTGAACAGAAGACGTGAATCCCTGTGTCTGAAAAGTGTTTTCTATTTTTATTTAACACTATGATCTGTCCAAGCAACATGCATAGTAAGTTTTATTGGCTGCAGTGTTTTTGAACAATAAGGAACCAAGAATGGCACATCTGCATGCACAAACATAGAGACACACCATTCTGTCCTCTCTAGCAGCTCTCTCCCAGCTTTTCCTACACCTGAGCAACAAAAAAAATCAAGCATTCAAGCATATTCCTGAAGTCCAAGACCAGCAAACCTGGATGGTTTTTTTTTTAAGCGCACTTCTCTCGACTGCAACCAGTGTGTTTTACAACCCTGCAGCATTTACACATATCTCTTAACCTTTTTAACTCAGGCCTTTCCTACAGTTTGCTGGTTTTCCCAGATTGCACCCAAATTCTTCAATAAATCTGCAAAGCACATTCCTAACCCATATCTGTTGAAATCTTTCCTTCAGCACATCGGATGCAGTCGTAGCAGCAATATGGCTCCCCTTCCTTCACCTTCTTCATAAAACCAGGAGAACAACTTTTCCTGCAGACTGAAACAGGCTGACCCTAGCCCAGGAATGAAGGGAAGAAAGATGACTGATTGATCAATTGATTGGATGAATGAATGATTGACTGTTCTATTTATGTATTTATCCTCACATTTATAGGCTGCTTACAACTGCCGAGGCCTTCCTAGGCAGCTAACAATACATGAAACATGTCAAAACATAATAAAACACATTAAAACGCTATTAAAACACCAACAAATGAAAGCACCTGTAGCAGTATTTAAAGAACCAGAGCATTCAAGTGCTAACCATTAAAAAAAATTCATAAATGGTAATTCTTTGCCTAATTACCTAAAAAAAAAAAAAAAAGTTGTTGCCGGGTGAATTTTCCTAGGGAGGGAGTTTCAAAGATGGGGAACAGCAGCAAAAAATGCTCTTCACCTGTTAGTCACCCTTCTCATCTACCTGAGGGGTGGCTCTTCGAAAAGGAACTCCGGGTCTGATCTGAGGGAGTGGGTAGTTATATATGGGTGTACTGCTTGTGGAGTCATCATGCTTAGCATTTGATGTGCTACATTGGCAGTCCATGGACATGTGTGGCAATTTGAGGAACCCTCTTGGGTACCACCACTGTATGGATGGTGTTAGAGATTAAACTATTCACAAGGACAAGTAATGTGCCCAAAGCACTCTGTCAAAGGATGCAATCTGGTCTTACTCCAGTACACCAAACACCTCATTTGCACTCAGAGTTGTCTACACCAGCAGAAAAATGAATTTCACAGATGATGAAGGACTAAAACATTCACCTTTTTCCTGCAATTCTCTTTGTAACCAGATTCCGTTTTAGCAATGTAATTGGTAGACATGGAGTGCCTGGTGAGCATTGGACCACAACAGGTGGAAAAGAAGTTTAAATTCTCCGCATTCCTCTCATGATAGTTGCTTTTCTAGAATCAGACTGATTTTTCAGTTATGACTGACAATAAAATAACTGGCCTCATTCTCCTTGCTCTTAAAACATGGCTCACATATTCTCTACAACCAAGGAAGTATAACATTTCCATTCCTTTAAAGATGGCACCAACACCTTAAGTACTGTTGCCATTTATCATTGTCCAATCATATTCTTTTAGTTATCTGCACTGAGAGTACGAAAGTCCTTCAAAACTAGATGTCCTCTGAAATTGATATGAACTGGATCCTACCTGGTTGAACCATCTGGGCCATGTGATGGCATCTTTAATTATGGATAGAGCTTGGCCTGGAGGAGCTTGGGGATCCACCTTTCCAATGCTTATGTGCTGAAAAGATAGGTTGGAGGATACAATCCAGTTGATCACATCTAATCCCACTACTAATTCTCCATT
>NW_025336563.1:0-11217 GCF_004798865.1 Varanus komodoensis | reverse complement strand
CAGGAACCAAGATTGGTGTATCCCCAAGAAGATCCACTTCCTTTCCTCTCATGAGATACTCGGCTTGATTTTAGTTTGTCTGTCTCTCTTCCTCTCCCTGATCACAGATCTAGTGCTGGCAACACTCATCAAGCATCGTGACACACCAATTGTCAAAGCCAACAACCGAGACCTCACCTACATGCTCCTTGCTTCCTTGTTGCTCTGCTTTCTCTGTGCCTTTTTGTTCATTGGCCGACCAGGGCAGATCACCTGCCTTGTGCGACAAGCTGCTTTTGGCATCACCTTCTCTGTAGCTGTTTCGTGCATTTTGGCCAAAACTGTTGTGGTAGTTCTGGCCTTCATGGCCACCAAGCCAGGAAATATGGCCAGAAAGCTCTTGGGGAGATCACTGACAACCTCCATTGTGCTGACGTGTTCCCTCATCCAAGCTGTGATCTGTGTTGTCTGGTTGCTAACCTTTCCCCCTTTCTCAAATCTGGACTTTCATTCTCTCCCTGGAGAGATCATCGTGGAATGTAATGAAGGCTCTGTCACCATGTTTTATGCTGTCCTGGCTTACATGGGGTTCCTGGCTGTCCTCAGCTTCAGTGTGGCTTTCCTGGCCAGGAAGCTGCCTGACAGCTTCAATGAAGCCAAGTTCATCACCTTCAGCATGCTGGTCTTCTGCAGTGTGTGGGTCTCCTTTGTGCCCTCCTACCTGAGCACCAAGGGGAAGGCCATGGTGGCCGTGGAGGTCTTCTCCATCTTGGCCTCTGGGGCTGGCCTTCTGGCTTTCATCTTTCTTCCCAAATGCTATATTATTTTGCTGAGACCCTATCTAAATACAAGGGAGCAACTTGTAAGGAAAAAGAATGTCTAGCTTTGCATGCTAATCCAGTTCACTGACAAAGAGTCAGATTTAGAAGGCCAATAAAGTGATTCAAACCGTAATGTGTTGTATATTTTGCTACACACTAAGGACCTTTCTGTAAAGGTTTATTTATGGAAATGAACATTTATTTCTCCACTGCTCAAATATTTGCTGTTTCCCACTCAAATGAAAATGGATTTCAATGAGATTTCAATGGATTTCACCATAACATTCTTCAGCTGAATAGTTATGCAAATATCATGCTCACCCATTTTCAGGAAATGGTGTTCAATGCTGCAGTATACACTCTTCCTCTAGTGGTTATGGATTCCTCTCAGCCACATATGGCCTTTTGGGGGATATTCTAAAGCTGAGTGAGTTTAAAGGAACTGACAGTCAGACATACATTTTCCTCCAGGCACAACCATTTGCTCATTTTCTCCTCCAATGACGTAATTTCCTATGGATATTGATGGTTTGCTCTTCGCTCCTGGTTATGATTTGGGAATATGCTCTGGTTTGTTTGTCTCATTGAATTTTGGGCTGTACTTCTGTTCTTTCTTATAACCCAGAACAATAAACAGCTCATTCAGGAGTCTCAGTCTCCAATTTCAGGATGATTTCTGTCCGCAATTTCCACCAGTGTGGCTTTTCGATAGTGGTACAAACAATATTATATTTTGCTGAATGATGGAAAATACTAGCTACACCAGTATTGGCAAGGTGGGAACATTGGACATGAGAAGGTGCTATCTTGATAAACTGGGAAAATTCTTTATGCCAAAATGACTTAGCTCAGTTCAGCTCTGCTCAGACTTCTCCAACTCTTGCTGCCCAGACGGATTGGCTAAGCCCATATCAACCACAGTTTCTTGAGTTGTCCAGATGGTTTTTACTTGTGCTGCCATTAGTCTAAGCCAATGTGACCAATGGGCAAGAGTTCTCAGAGCTCTAGTCCAAAACATTTGGAGGTCTCCTGTTTAGGGAAGCTTTAGCCAAAATCCATAGAAAGTTCAGGTTATGAAAGATTGCTAAACATGTCTTGTGCGTGTCCTTGTTAGTTAAGAATGATCCTTGTATTATTATTTATATTGTCTTAAACCTCCTAATTACCTTCTGCATCATTCCATCATATGCAAGTGCGAACCCATTTAAATACCTTTCTTTTTAAAATTTGTCCTAGAATTGCGATTTGAGTCATGCACATGTGTCTTCTCTTCCCCTGATTTTCCTCCACATAACCTCTAGGTGGCACTGTGGGATAGCAAAATGGTGCAATTACACGAGTTGAAATAACTGGGGCTCTGCCATCTTTAAATGTGACCACATTTGCTCCAAAAGAAAACAGTGGCAACAGCAGGAATCTAACTCACTGAAGGAAAACTAGAAAGTCATACCTTTGGTCCACTCATTTCCCTTTTGTCTGCAGTGCTGGGCAGCCGCAACTGAGGGTTCCAGGCCCTGATGCAGTTGGCATAGTCTGGATCCAGCACATTTGCTTGCATAGATTATTTGTACTGCCACTTCTGTCCCCTCATCCTCCTCTTTCCTCTTCCTCCTTCCTCCCCACTGCCACTCCTACAACAATGGGATTGCAGTACGGGAAGGGGGAGACTGGTGGGTGCAACTGGGGGTCATTGCAGCTGCCCCATTGCTTTCCTGAAACAATCATTTCAGCCCCGCCTGTGTAGCCCACACTATCACATCGGACTGAATGCTGAAGCCTTGGCCTGGCAGAGCCCTTGAATCCACCCTTCCAACCTTCGCAGGGTAAAACAATCAATTTGGGAAGTAGATCCAGTTCAGGATGGCATATCTCTCGCCATTTGCTTGGGAACAGACTTCCTCCCCTGCACTGTTGTTGAACTGGACATTCTGCAAGAAGCGAAGAATCTGCAATGACGGAAAGCAGGTGAAAAGGGAGATTTCTTGGGTCTTCTTACAAACTGATTCCCATCAAGTTGACTTCTTTTCCCCTCCCATTGCTTCTTGCAATAGTTAACCTACATTATCAATGAGTGCTCCTTTTCTCCATATGTTTTCCCCAGTAGCCTGGGCATTTTGGACTTCTTGCCACAATACACTCAATACACCCAGGAGGGCTTGACAGGCATTTCCATGGCTTATTGGCTGCACTCCAGATTCTGATTCAGGATTGGAAAATGAGGAATGTTTCAGTGAGATTGGGGAGCATGGGTTAGCTCAAGGCTCTGAGATGTAGTGGCAGGAGGAAGAGGTGATGATCTCAAGGCTCAGGGCTTTGTTGGGCCAGGGAGTTCCTTGCAATGGCAAAGAAGTACAACCAGTAGGAGCAACCACCAGGGTTGAGGAATGATCAGATACAGATGAGACCCTCTCCTGGGCTCAACCCTGTGGAGATGTGTCAGCAGAGACGAGAGATCCAACTTCATGAGCAGTATACAGAGAGGAGGTGTGCTTGCCTGCAGACAGCCCCTCCCAAAGGGTTGGGGCCCAGGCATGTTCATAAGGAGAGTTGCTGGAGGTTATCACTAGTTTGGATTCAACAAATCTCTACAAGAGTGTGTTTCCTCTCCTGCCTTTCCACTGCGTAAACTCCAGGTGGCACTGCTGTAGAGTGGAAGTATGCAAGTGGAAAAATTAGTTTGCTCTGCTTCTTCATTCAATATGTATAAGTGTGCATGTGTAGAGAAAGAAAGAAGGTCGTAGACTCAGTGAAACTCAAGGCAGCTAACCACATATATACAGAGAACAGAATAAATTGCTGGTGCAGAAAAGCAAATTCTTTACTATATTTCACATACTTTCCAAGGTCTTCTAAGGGAACATATTCCCAGCACATGTCTTCATGGTGCTGTCCTTGGATAATACCCTTTTCCCTGACTCATCCTTTGCTTCCCAAATCCCACCACTGAGGAACCACCAAGGGACCTTGCATAAGATGGCCAAATGTGATGGGCCAATTTACCTGCTGTGGTTCGAGACTCAGAAGTCTATTGCCTTCCCCTCTCATTCCCGTTCTGGATCCAAGCACAGTGTGCAGCACCTGGGCCACAGAGCAAACACCGTTACAGTTTCCGTAGATGTGACTGCTCATGCTCATATCAAAGTAGGCATCCTGAATGTCCTACAGCTTCTCCTTCCCAGTGCACTCTCTTTTGCTTGTTTGAGCAGCTTCACTGGATCTCAGGAGTTCACAATGAAATGCCAAGGTCCACCAAACCCTGAGGAAGACATCTCCATGAGGCTGGCGGGGCTGTAAAGCCTGGAGGAAGTGCTGGAACCCTGGCACCTCATTTCTGTGGACTCTGAACTGCAAAGCACCATGGAAACATTTCAGAAACTTCCAGAATTCTCCCTTTGCAGCCATTTCCCAATGTGATGTCATGAGCCAAACTTTCCTAATTGAAGTCTTAGTCATTGCTTCATGGAAAAAGAATAAGGCCATTAAAACTGTCATAATACTCTTCCCTCCAAAGACAAGAATTACTTTGGGGTTCAACCAAGAATGAAGAATAGCATGAGGTAATCCAGCAAACTCTTTCATGCCCAATCGATTTAGCATTTGAATGAAGGCCACCCAGATGTCCTTTTGCTTGAGCATTCGAGTCATTGTCTGGATGAAGATTTCACCACTCTCATCTCCAGGAGCAAGCAAAGCAACCCAATTCCAATGGAAATGCAGCAGGAGATGGACCAAGCCCACATACTGAGCCGCTTCTTCAGGATCAATCTGGTGGAAAGAAGGAAAGGTCCTTTTTTCTACCTCCACACAGTCAAACAAGCCGTAACCAATCTGGAGAACAGAATTGCCAGTTAGCCTTTTGCAGTTGAATTTTGTGGCTTTTTGAGGACTAGCACCCATTTCGGGACAGACATTTCCAGTGTCTATAACAGTCAGCTTCAGATGCATGCAGTGCTATTGTGAAGGAAGCGGTCCAATTAAAAATGGGCATGTCACTACAGAGTCAACTTCGAGAAGATCCCCAATGTGGTCATCAGCCTCCAATGTACAGTTCTAAAGGAGGTCACCTTTCCAGCCTTTAGAGTGAATGGGCACTTCATCCTACATCCAAGAAAGATGACAATATGTGTGGGTTTTCTTGCCCCAGCTTCCTGCCCCAGAGAGAAAACTTTGGTCACAAACCCAATATTCATTCTGGAAATGCATCAGTACACACAAAATAGGAAACGAACTGACACACATAACTGCCCACTCTCCATACATTTTCTGTGAAGATCCTAAGACAAGTGAGCAAACCAAGGCTCCTTGGTGAGTCTTAATGGTGCTGAACTCTGCCTAATGGTCCCCTTATAATGCTCCGGAGGACCCCCTTACCTGTGGGATCTTATACATGTCCATTAAGGATGAGATCTCCATTGAGGATTTGGCATCAGTGCTCCCAATAACGGAGATGAGCTTTTCCAGCCTGTCACATTTGTAACTGGGAACCCTGTGCCCCCTTGTGGAAAGCAGAGAGAGGCTGTTCAGATGCATGTATCTGGCAAGGTCCTTGTTGTCATAGATGCCGAAGCCGAGTGTTGAGTTGGGCAGGAGCGTCAGATTCTTGTTGATCTCAGTGATGGCGAACACCAAGGCCAGGATGTGCTGGTAGTTCCTCAGTGTTGATCTGCAATGTTGAGAGACGCATTGGGCATTGGGTGTGGTTGCAAAAGGCGTGAATGAGAAACAGGGTTAAAACATCCTCTAGCCAGACACAGCTACACCAAAGAAATCTACATGAAGGATTCAAAAAGAAATTCTGATTGACACAGAGAGACGCAAGGCCTAGTCAGATGCATTTCATGGGAAATGGGTCCAAACTCAAGACATTAGACTGTATTTATTTTGTACCTATTTTCTTGTTCTTGATCTGCCTTTCTGGGTACAAACGGTTCACAAGTGGCATATAACTGAAGCAAAATGCAATACCATCTGCTAGGCTACTTCCATCGCTGCATCCCACTTGCCGCAGGCCTGTGCAGGGGCTAGCTGAGCTCTGCTTTCCTCTTCCTGCATTGGCATCGTGTTCATGGGAGGCGTGCCAGTGCTGCTGAGGCAGTCAGGGAGAGAGAGACGGCTCAGTTGCAACCTGCTGGGAGCCACAACACACCAGACTGGGCCCTTTTCTGCTATGTTGAGATGTAGGGGAAAGGTTGAGGCAGGGTTCTGTTGACTGTGTTCTCTTAGCCAATCCATGCTGGCATGTATGGGGCTGTGAGTGGGGGGCATTAGTTGGACTTCATTATTTAACATTATGAATGTTATTGCATTAAGTAACATTGTTTGGTTTTGTATTGCTCTGCTGGTAATACTGTACTTGAATTCATAATTGGTATGAGTATAGTATTGTATGGATTTTGTATTTTTGCTCTTTTAAATTTTGAATTATATTATTTTATCTCATAACTTGTCTTGCTGTAAACTGCCAAGACAGCCCTTTAAAGAATGCTTCTGCAATGGGCCTCCACCTCCCAGTATATCCTTTTGTCTACTTGAGCCAGTGTCCGTTTCCTATGGAGGCTTCTCTTCTCTCTAATCCGTTCCTACCACCTCTTTTTGTTTCCACAGCAGTGGTCTCCTTCACCTCCGCATGTGCAATCACACTGTAAACATTGCCTGTGGGGGTCTCTGAGGAGTCAGACACGCTATGAGACAATGTGTGTCTTTTGAACTCAGACAATTCCGTAGACCCAAGGAAAATATTCAGCAAACCATGGCAGGAAAGGGGCAGGCTCCCTCCACCCCAGTTTTAAAGACTGGTGTCTGCATGGTACACAGCCTAGTCATCTGCTTAGCCCTCACAGTAGCTTCAAGGCTTCTGAGTTCAGGAGGAAGAAAGAGACTTGTATTAAGGAAGATCTGGAAGTTGGGCAGCTCTGAAGATCCAGGGCCCTTGCCTGTGTAAGCTGTATAAACACGACCTATGCAGGACCAAGAGCTGACCTAGGGAACTGCCCAAAGCTGAGTCGTCACCAATTAGAGGTTCTGTTACCCATTGAGAACCTGATGATCAACATGAAACCAAGGAACCAGTCACTTTCTGCTCTGTTCTTTGCACAAACCCACCAGAATGAAGCCGAAGAACAGCCTTCAACTCTCAGATCCTCATTACAGGAGGAAACCCATAAAGGAAAGTGTCTAAGCTTCATTGGTCTCATCAGAAAATGTTGGAAGTCAATAGCTTTTCTAATGTATATCTTTAGAAGAAGCCTTCTAATCTGAAAGCAAAGCAAAGAAGCACTCATCCATCCCAAATTCTTCTTGTGGAAACTTAGAAAGGCATTGATGATGTTTGCAATGGTGCTAAGTTCTGGAAGACCTCTGTCCCTTCATATGAATGACTGCCAAGAGGTAAGTTCCCACCGACAAGGAGATCTCCTCATCTGTAAGAACCTTCTTCTTCATTATGCTTGGACAAGAGGTAGAATGTTCTCAGCAACCTCTGGGTGACCCCAGGTAGGATTCTGACCAGTAGCAGCAAAAGCATCAGTGACAGACTAAGACACCTAATGCATCAATATATTCAGCCAGTCTTCTCCAGGCAATCTTCGTTATTGACATGCAGGACACAATTGCAAGGAGGATTCCTCAAGGAATTCTATCATTTTTATAATTCCAGGGTAGCAAAATCATCACAGCTCTGGAGAGCTGAGTGGCCTCTGAACTTTGGAGGGAGAAAGGAGAACAGCCTTGTGACACTCTTCATTTCTCCATGGACCAGTGAGACTTGGCTTTCTGCCTTTTGACCTGGGTGAAATGGCGCACAAAGGGCCGAGATCCAGTCTGTGCTTGGATCTGCATTCATTAGATCAGACCGAAAGGCATTCACATCGAAAAGGTGGCACCCAGTTTGACTAGTGTACAACTTCCCAAAAGGCATGGCCTGAGAAAAGGACTGAAATCACAGGATCCTGCAGAGGCAGACCAGGCTATTGCGATGGTCACCCCCATATGTCCTCTGGAATCTGCTTGTTTTCTTTTGCATGGCTTGCATCACTGCCCCTTCCCTGGCACTGTGGAGCTCAGGTGACTTTGTGGTTGGACCGAGATTGTGGCTATGCAACGGAAACACCAGGCTGTAAGAAAACTGCAATTGAACATGGCCAGTCCTCTGTGGCCTTGCCTACCATGTGTTAGGCCTACACCTTGCTCATCAGCTAAATCTTGGTCACCAGCCAAACACCTTGGTCACATTCAGATTAATGGATATGGGTCTAGCTGGCAGGGTCTGCCCTGGTTCTTTTTGAAGAGGAGCACAAAATCCAACATCCACATCTGAGCAGTCAAGGCAACATGAGCCTCCCCTTTCCATAGCCAGACTGATGTTCCAGTTGAAAGCTTGAGCAGCATCCTAAATCACATCCTGCACATAGGTATCATAGAGGATCATGAGGACTCCAAGGGCATGTTGACTTCAGAGGGCTTTGGATAACCCACCTCTTGACCACCAAGGTTGCCTGGTGTTCAGTGTTCTCAGTCATCCCTCCAGTTCCAGATAAGAATGGTCTCAACTGACCTCTCACAGCCTATTGCCTCCAATTTACTTTGCACAGGAATACCCAGCATTCCTATCCAATATGGCCACTGGCTTGGTCACCAGCAGGTGCTGGAAGACAGGTCTGTAGCCAGTATATCAGAGATGCAAACAGTGTGCATTTATCACAATGGTAGCTACTTCAGAAAACACTTGGCTCTGTCCATGTGGAGTAGTGCACTGCACTTTTCATGGGCTACCAAACCATTGAGAAGCATATGGGAAAGACTGGTTGTGATGGAACTCATGTGTCATGCATGATGCATGCCCATAGCATTGCTTTTAGAAGGCTTCCCTTACTTAAAATTTCCCTAGCTCCTTGTTGAGAGTGCCTAAAGGGTCCTTTTTTAAAAAACAATGTTCCCTCCACACAGATGTTCTCCATAAAGTAATATAAGTCTTGAACAATTGTGCGTTACTGATTTATTTGGGTGCCAAATACACAAAATTTCACCAAAGCATGAAATATTTAAATTACTTCTTTCGTATGAGATGGTCTCTGCTATTGAGAGTGGGCCTCAGGAGAATAATGTAGCATTTGGGGGGAAAGATGCAAGCCAGGAGACCAGCCCCAGAGGCCAAGATAGAGAAGACCTCCACAGCCACTGCATACTTCCCCTTGATGCTCAGGTAGGTGGGCACACAGGAGACCCACAAACTACAAAACACCAGCATGCTGAAGGTGATAAACTTGGCTTCATTGAAGCTGTCAGGAAGTTTTCTGGCCAGGAAGGCCACGCTGAAGCTGAGAAGAGCCAGGAAGCCCATGTAAGCCAGGGCAGTATAAAACATGGTGATGGACCCATTGCTGCATTCCACTATAATCTCTCCAGGAAGAGAATGAAAGTCCAGATTTGGAAAAGGTGGAGAAGTCAGCAACCAGACAGCACAGATCACAGCTTGGATGCAGGGCCATATCAGCACAATGGAGGTTATCAGTGGTCTCCCCAAGAGCTTTCTTGTCATGTTTCCTGGCTTGGTGGCCATAAACTCCAGAACTACCATGACAGTTTTTGCCAGCACACAAGAAACTGCAACTGAGAAGCTGAAGCCAAAAGCAGCTTGTTGCAGCAGACAGGTGACCTTAGTCGGTTGACCGATGAAGAGGAAGGAGCAGAAGAAGCAGAGCAGGAGAGAGATGAGAACGTAGCTGAGGTCTTGGTTGTTGGCTTTGACAATGGGTGTGTCATGATTCTTAATGAAGGCTGCCAACATAGCAGATGTCCCGAGACAGAGGAAAAGAACCAGAGAAACTATCAGGATACCAAGTGTTTCTTCATGGGAAAGGAAGTGGATGCTCTTGGGGGTGCACTGATCATGGTAGTTATTTGGATGTTGATCCTGTGCGCATGGAGCACAGTGAGCTGCATCTGAAATGTGGAAATCTGTTGCAGTAACTCAACCAGGAAACAGAAAGTATTTTTCCAGGTTAACTCCTGCCCACAATGGAATTTGTGGAAATCTCATTTCCCTAGCTTAATTTGCACAGTTTAATTAATTGCTTGGGGAAAGGCCATATCTATAAAAATAAAAATAAAAATGCCCCTTATAGACCAACCTGAGTAAGATTCAGATTTAGTATTTTGTGGTAAACACTTTAACATGAGAACGGAGAAGTGCTACTATCTGTCCCCTACACTGTTTCTTGAATGAGTGCAAAAATAAGGATCGCACTTGAAGCACAATTTCTGCTAAAATTCTGCACTGATCTCTGAGAACCTTCTGTGTTGAGGCTCATAGACCACAGCTGGAAAAGGGGCAATCTGGTTCTGGTTGCAGTAAAATCCCACAATAATAACAAGAGGCACCCACCAGCTACCCTAACCAGCATTGACTTCAAACACCTTCAGCTCGCACGGCTACTCAACCAAGTTGGAAACAAGTTCTTCACAAAGATAAGTTAGTACAAGGATGGACAAGAATCTCTACGTAACAGCAATCATAAACTACTGGGCTGCTGCTATTACCATCATCACCATCATCATCTTCATCATCATTATCATCATCATTATTTACATGGAAGCATTCTTCTGCAAATGCCAAACATTCTGCAAACTAGGAAACCACTGAGTTCCTCCATCTAAGAAAGTTGTCATACTGGGCTGGAGTATGTTGAAAACTCTGAATCCTTCTCTTTGCCTCTGAGCCACTGTTGAGGCTTCCAATACATTTCTTGTATTATCTCCCACACTTATACATGATCCCTTATGTTTGAGCTACATGTAGAGGGGGAAACCATCCCTGCTGCGCAACGTTCACATCTGTAGCAGCAAACCGGCTTTGTCCTTTCCCCCATTAGTGAATATTTCATTCCAGAAGAGGACAGGGCATGTAGCACATGTGCCACAGAATAGATGGCATTGTAGATGCGGTAGCTGTGACTGGACATGCCCAATTCAAACTGGAACTTGCTTGGATCCTGCTGCATCTCTCTTCCTGTACAGATTGAACCTGACTCTGGTGGGGTTTTTCCTGATCTCAGAAACTTACACATGAATGCATATTCCCACCACTTTTGAAGAAAGACATCTCCATGAGGATGCATTGGGTCTAAATCCAGGAAGAAAGCTTTGAATGCTGCAATATCCATTTTGTGGGCTCTGAAGTGCAAAGCCCCATGAAGGGTCTTTAAATACATTATCAACTCAGATTTTCCACTTGCTTCAACTTCTGAAAGGGAGGTCAGGATCCAAACTTTCCAAAATGGGATCTCTGTATTTTGTTCATGAACAACTAATCGGAGTGCCAATTGCGCTATTGCAGTGCTGTCCCCAAAGAAAATTATGACTTCTGCTTCAAACCAGACATGAGGAATGTTTCCCGTTTGGATTCCATGAATGTGTGCAG
>NW_025336562.1:0-11223 GCF_004798865.1 Varanus komodoensis | reverse complement strand
GTTAAACAGCAAAGGGGACAAAATGGACCCCTGCGGTACTCCATGGCAAAGCTGCCATGGTGCAGAGCCATAGTCCCCCAGCACCACCTTCTGGAATCGGTCGTTGAGATAAGAGCGGAACCACCGCAAGGCGGTGCCTCCGACCCCCAATCCCGCAAGCCTATCCAGAAGGATACCATGGTCGATGGTATCGAAAGCTGCTGAGAGGTCCAGGAGAACCAACAGGGACGCACTCCCCCTGTCCTTCTCCCTGCACAGGTCATCGTACACTATGCTGTTCTTTTAAAAGATAAAATGGCAGTTCAGATGCATGACGTATGTCAATGTTATTGATTTTATCTAAAGAAAAGTTCCGCCAAGGTTGGGGCTCTGCTCCATTTTATTGAGGAAACTGCTTTAATTTAAAGGATAACAGTGATCCACAGAAAGGTAATGTTAAGACACCTTGGTAGAGGGATGCCACACCTAAGTGGCACGGCACACGCTTCGCATGAAACCTGTGCAAGGTATAGCAGGAAGGTTGGTACCTGAAGCCCTGGAAAACTGCTGCCAGACAGTGTTGACAATATTTGGCTTAGATGGACAGTTCAAGTCCAGTTTAAGATTTAAAAAATTGAAACTGAGAGGAACCCTCAAGGATGCCCATCAACAGGGATGGAAGACCAAGACCGTACTCTGGTCACATGACCATGATCATCACCACTGTGGTGAGGTGAACTAAATTTCCACTTAGTAGAAAGACCAAAGTCCTTCTTGAATAAAGCAATCTTTGGCAGAAGGACATAGGAAAGGGAGAGAACCTAACTTTCCTTGGGAGGGAGTTGCACAGCTTGAGTTGTTGCTAGTTGCGAAGCCGTGTCTGACCCATCACGACCCCATGGACAACATTCCTCCAGGCCTTCCTGTCTTCCACCATCCCCTGGAGTCCACCCAAGCTCACACCCACTGCTTCAGTGACTCCATCCAGCCACCTCATCCTCTGCCGTCCCCTTCTTCTTTTGCTGTCAATTGTTCCTAGCAATAGGGTCTCCTCCAGTGAGTCCTTCCTTCTCATTAGGTGGCCAAAGTATTTGAGCTTCAGCTTCAGTATCTGGCCTTCTAAAGAGCAGTCAGGGTTGATCTCCTCTAGGACTGACTGGTTTGATCGCCTTGCAGTCCAAGGGAGAGTAGCCATCAAGTACAGCTTGAGAGCAGCAGCCAGTGTGGTGTGGTGGTTAAGAGCACGGGACTGGGACTCAGACGATCTGGGTTCGAGTCCCCACTCGGCCATGGAGCCAGCTGGGTGACTCTGGGCCAGTCACAGACTCTCAGCCCAACCTACCTCACAGGGTTGTTGTTGTGGGGATAAGATGGAGGAGGAGAATGATGTAAGCTGCCTTGAGCCCTTTGTAGGAAAAAGGCAGGATATAAATCGAAAAATAAATAAAGAAAATAAATAAATAAAAAGCTGGTCTCTCAGGTCACCACCAAGCACAGCTCTGGAGGCAGTGGCCTCAGGATAGGGACCCCTCCAGAACATCTTATGCTTCGCACTCCCACATCATCCCCCCAAATGGAGGAATTTAATCTTATCAAATTCCGTTTTCAGCCAGTTGTCAGATAACCATGTTTGCTGAATTGATGCCTGCTTAGCAATTACATTAATTAGTGTTTGGAGCTAGGAAGCTCCAGATGGTGCCACTTGCAGCTGTATTTTGATTGATTGCTTGAACCAGCAATGCCACTGAATCCTCCTTTTGGAACCTTTCTTCCCTTACCATTTCCTGGAACCCCCCTAGATTATATAAGCATTTTGTCTGTTTTAAGGTGGTATGCAGACTTTGTTTATTATTAAGTGTCTCTAATGTACACTTTGAGCAAGAGTTCCATTCTGTTCAGGACAGAGAATCACTATATGTCATTCTCAAATATCAGGATTTAGCTTCCAAGATAAGGAAGTCTTCACCAACCTGGTTGCCTCCAGGTGCTGTGGACTACAACTCCCAGGATTCCTAACCACTGCCTGTGCTGTCTTTGGATGATGGGAATTAAATCCATCCAGAGGGTAAAAGGTTGGGAAAGCTGACCTAAGGTCCTGATTCATTTGGGATCCTGGGAAGTACTTATGGAGACTGATATGCAAATGACACATCTGGTGAAGCATGGGGATATCTGGTAGGTCAAGTCATGTTTGATACAGCAAGCTGACATTCAGTAAAGCAAATCACTTTTGGCAAGCAAGGACAGAGGGCAGTCAGAACCTTGCAAAGTGTTCTGCACAAAATTTGAGGTTTGAATAGTTTCTCATAACAGGAACTGTTGTTCCAGGAAGAGACTATCAGTAAATGAAGGTTTAACTAGCTTGGACAGCCTAGATCTGGTGCAGGGGTTGGCAACCCATGGCTCCCGAGCCGCACGTGGCTCTTGAACCCCTCCGCTGTGGCTCCGTCGCTCAAAACACCCACTCATCTGCTCGAAGCTCCACTCGGCTAGCTAGTTAAGTAAATCAGCTAGTTAAGTAAATCGCTACATTCCTCTGCTAAACAAGCTTCCTGCAGGCTCTCATGTTACACAAAATGCTGCTGAAAGGATTTCTTTGCCCTAGTGTAATCTCCTCCCTCTGAATGATAAAAGCTGAGCTTGGGACCTGTCACAATTCACAGCATTTGACTGTTTATCTGCTGATCAGTCACTAAACACACCTATATCTCTGGCACAGCCACCGATTTACTGAGCTTCCCCCCCCCTCCGCTCCCCGCCCCGTAGGCCAACCATGGATAATTTGAAGAAAAGTTTCTGAAGAAAACCAAACGTTTAATGATACGTGGGTAGATTCATTTGCTTTCACTGCTGACGAACTTATGGGGTTTGCTGTTTAATGCATGCAGCCCTTTAGCACTGACTTTGACTCTGCAGGAAGCTGTTCTCCTGTTCAAAATATATGAAAGGAGTCCTACTAGTTTATAATGTAAGATTAAAAATAACAGTTTTTAGTGACTGAACAAGAACTGCAGCTAATCATAATGAAGATATACATAGCATTAAGGTAAAAAACGATATATGCGGCATTATCTTCATTTTAGATGTCAAAAGTGTTTTGTGGCTCCCGGTGTTTTCTTTGTGTGGGAAATGGGTCCAAATGGCTCTCTGAGTGTTAAAGGTTGCCGACCGCTGATCTAGTGGAAGTTCCCCACCCACTGGGTACTAACTGCTTAACTCAAAGGCTCCATGCTCACTTTTGTAGCATCAGGGTTCTGCATAGCTGTGGAACATGAGAAAAACTGGGAGAACCACCTTTGGAGGCTGAGATCAAGCTGTAAGCCAGATCTTTGGGCTGGAATATGTATGAGAGTCGCTGAGGGGTCTCCCTGGAGACGCGAGACTACTTCCTCAGTCTCAGCTCTTCACGATATTTGGCAATACTGAGTCTCCAAGTCCAGATCTGCTAAGATCTGAACTGGACACTTCTTGTTCTGTTTTTCAGCTACTCTTAGAATGGTAGGATTCATGGTTTTCAGCAAACATCTCCTTAAGTGTGAGCAGGTCAGAACTTGCTCACTACCTGATGTACCACCTAAGTTGCAACTACAAATAACCAGTTGCCATTGCTAACAAACAGCTAAGTAAACTCATCCCATGTTGATGAAAGAAGCCATGTCCTTGGAGGAGATTGTTCAGCTAAGGTTCATCTCATGGCCCAGGAAGCTGAACAGAAAATCTGTCCATCTGCCCATCGGTTATCAGCATTATCATCATCATGTGCATAAAGTTAGGATGTTCTCCTGGGCACTGGTTGTACTACATGGATCAATGGCTTAGTGTTCCACATGCTCATTGCACTTAACCTCACCACAGTCCTCAAAACTCCCCCACCCCCCACTGCAAAAATTAGGGTAGGTCCAGATCAAAAGTTTCCTCGATCACCATTTCCTTGGTAGAAAGGTAAAGTACAAATAAAATCAATCGATCAATCAATATCAAAGCAATTAAATGTGTATGTGAAAATTACAAAGGACCTAACAGAGAGAGAGACTCACAGCCTAAAGTACCTCAGTAGGATCTAAACTCAAAGATCGACTACTTAAATATTGTTTACAAGGGTCTGCCCTTGATGGCTGTCTTGAAAAATTACCTTGTGCCAATTATGATGCTTCCTGCCTGGGAACTGGCTCACTAGAAGCATGCGGCACCATCGCTTAAGTCCCTGCATGAATTTCTTTTTCTTCTAAGATGCTGCTTTTGAACTCCCAAAGTTTGGCCCTCCATACTTAAGGGACTACCTGAATGAATATAAGAAGATGCTTTTACTGAAGACAAAATATTTTTCTGCTACCTGGCCTGGTGTCACCTTTTTTGGCCAACAGCAGTTCTCTTTCCAAACTTGGATACCTGAGAGTCCTCAAACAGAGATGCCAGGGACTCCAATGGACAGCCACCTGAGAGGGATGGTTTAGCTTGGAATTGAACCCAATGGCCTTCTTGGCCCATTCCAACTCTGCTCTTCCATGATGCTAGCCCAGGAACTTCCTCCACATGAATTTCGACTATGACTCAAAGCTATGCCACAAAACAATGCTTTGCTGTAAATGCATTTTAACCCTGCCTCAGTACATCTCTAAAGCAGACCATGGGTTGGTTCCACACTTAGATTAGTTATCATTAATTACTGATCTCAGGGGGCCTATTCTGAAATACAACTAAACAGCAGTGCCATTTCCATCCAGCTCTTGCTCACAAAGTAGTATGCGATCACACACAGAAATTGTTCATTTGCAATGACCCTTTAATGGCTTCTGAGGCAAATCTGATACTACATTAATTAACTATACTAATTAAATAGAGATACAGACCAATATATTGGGCCTATTGTATCAATATGATGGACAGCATTCCCCTTTGAGGAGCAGTCGTGAAACAGAGTTTTCCCTAAGGCAAGAACTGGGACGGTTGCAGACGATCCAATCTGAGCTTAGAAGATCCATATTGTAACTTTGTGTTACTGGATGAAGCATTAGGTGTTTGTGAATATGAACCCACTGCTTTCCGTTTGCATGAGATAATGTTATTGCTTTAACTTATTTTGGTTTCTGTTTTGTTATGTAGTTACATACTGGTTATACTAGATTTAGAACCTTTGCATATTGAGGCAGGAAAACAGAATATCCTGCAATTTCCAGCATCCTCAACCACTGGAAAGTGCTGGAAAGTGTTGAGAGCTGGCAGATTCCACCCCCCCTCCCATCAAAACATGCATAAGGTTATACACTTGTACATAGCAGGTCACTTCCCTACACCTGGATTAGTTCCACTATGGTCCACAGAACAGTTTGAGAAGGAAACAAATTCAACAAGTCCACACAGACATCCACCTATATTGAGGACTCTATGTTCTCTTCATAATTTCTCCTCTTTGTTACATCTAATAGAAACAATATAAAACAATATAAAATATGAGGATTGTCACCCAATCTAAATCAATTGCACATACCTCATATTTTATATTTTTCTATTAGATGCAACAGAGAGGGAGAAATTATGAAGAGAACAGAAAAATTTACCTTGCAATCAGTCTTTCGCACCTTTATTAACACTGCAGCACTTCCAATTTATAAGGATCTGTAACTGTTAAAATGAACTTGAAGTTTGCCCTTAATATGCTGTAAAGCACCCTGAAATAGTGTGTGAGCTTATATGATCTAATGCTTATGAAGCAGGAATGAAAACAGGCAGTCTGTGCTGGCATGCCAAGAGATTATCATGACGGGTTTCAGAAACAGTTAGAATATGAGGAGCTTCATTATCCATAATTGTCTCTATGGGCTTCCTGGGCTACTTCATTAAAACAGAAGTCAGAAGAGCTCTGAAGAAGCTGTCAATATCCAAGGACAGAGCAAAATCCGCCCCAGAAAACAAAATTCATGACAACAGTGGAAGTAGTCACTTGTCCTTAACCCGTCCTTATGACACCCATTCCTATGCCCCAAGTGCAAGACCTTGCACTTATTTATTTTTTATTTATTTATTAAAACATTTTTATGCCGCCCCATTCGCCGAAGCCTTGGGGCGGCTTACAACACTAAGTTAAAATAATTATAATATAAATCAAAAATATAAACATTAAATACAAAAAGACAGTATAAAATAAGCCGCCCTGGCCAGATAAAATCCAATAATATTAACAGTTAAAATGCTGCTTGAATAAAAAGGTCTTTGCCTGGCGCCGAAAAACAAATTACGACGGCGCCAGGCGGACCTCTCTGGGGAGCGCGTTCCATCACTTAGAAAGCCCTCCTCCAAGTAGCCACCCTCCTAATTTCTTTCACGGAGGGTTCCTGGAGAAGGGCCTCCCCCGCACTTATCCACATTGAACGCCATCCTGTTGTCTACAAGAGCTGAGCAGGGCTGTCAGTGTCCAAAATGCCAGGACATGCTGGGTGATATTGATTCACTGGGTCACCATAAATTGCAGAAGCCTTGCTGGCACATAACAATGATAACAGCAGCACAAAGTTCACACCATCCTGCCACAGTTAACCCCTTGCAGAGAGTGGCCAAGCCTACATTCTTAAAACCCTTAGAGTACATTCTTGTACAAATTTCGACTAAAATTTAGTTCTAGAAATTTAGTTCTAGAAAACATTCATGGAATTGTGTCTCTAATTCCTAAATCTAAGTGTCATTTCTTCTTCGGATTCACAGTAAGCTTCAGTTTTTCAACACAGGTAGCCTCTTAAATCTTCCTCTTGTGTAAATTTGATTGATTTGCCAAAATAGACACCTTGACTTTGATTATTTTGCCTGCATGTTCTTCTTTTGCATGCAGCAAGTATGGGTTAATTCTAGGGGAAAAAATCAAAGATATAAGGTATACCTTGACTTGAATCTTGAGATAAAAGTTCAAAATAATTAAAAAATTCTGAGTTTCTGAGTCACTACAATGCCTATATTTAAAGTATGATAAATATAAAATAGCTTCCATATATATTACACCCATTGGCATATTCTTGCCCCGCTGGAATTCCTACCCTGGAATTATGACAGTTGCCAAGTTGTTCAGCCATTCCTTTTAACAGAAATGTAACCACTGGGAAAGGCCATTTAAATTAGCTGATTGTGAATGTTGATAATCATACTTCATGTGGCCATCTGATACTACCGGACATGCACATGGTGGGCATGTCGTGAGCGGAGCCGGCTGGTGCCAGAGGTCAGACTAGATGGCCCGGGAGAACCCTTCTGACTCGCTCTGTTTCTATGTTTCTATGATACTACTGCTGAAATCTTTTTATTGCCATGGCATCCTCTCTCTTCTTCTGGATTGAGGGCCACTTCAGATGAGAACCTCTTAGAATGCTCTCATTTCCCCCTGTGAACCTTTGAACCTCATATTAGGCCCAAGGGTTGTCCGGGATCGTCTATGAAAATCACATTGCAATTTGCCCCTGTGAATGCCCTCTTCTTCTGGCTGTGGTCCGCATTGACTAACTGTTCACCTGCAATGCCATGATTAATATTTATAAACCTTCAGTAATGCATGCACTCATGGAACTGGTAGACCATACGTTGCCCTCAAACCTAGCAAGGCACCTGAAGTGATGGACTTGTCCCTCCATGCAATGCCAAGGGAAGATACTGGGAGGGAGGGAGGGAGGGAGAGGGGTGGAGAGAAGTTTTTCCCTCCTGCCCACAGAATCGCATCTCTTCATCCTCATGCTCATCCACACAAAGATTACTGCTTTTTGTTTCAGAAGTGGAGAAGAAGCCGCTAGATTGGCCTGCACTGGGTTCGTTCTTTGTTTGAGATGAGGCTCCTTTTGCCAGTGGCTTGCCCTGCTGGCGACAATGCAGGCAACCGGGGAACTTTAATTCTTCTGTGTGTCTAATTGTGAATATCCATGTTTGGGGAGCAGGGAAGGCAACACACACATGACTGTGAATTAACATTTAATGGTTATTCATCTGAAAGAATGAATAATGCATATAAATAAATGGCTGGGGGAAACTATTGGAATTGGGAAGATAGTAAATATGGATTAAAATAATCAAGTTCCTGAGCAGCATTTTGAATGGCATTCTTTGATGGATGTGTCCTAAGGTCTATAAGCTGCTTCTCTAACTTTCGGGAGTGAAAACCTATCTGTTTTTTCACTTTATTGGAAACACCGAGTGTGTGATTGTTAGGGATTAAAACACATACAACTTTGAAGCTATTTAACCTATGGAATTATCTGAACATATAATTATTTAACTTCTTTTGTAGGGCTGAGGTGGGCTTGATCCAGATTTATGCCTTATTCAGAATAAACCCATTGAAACCAATGGAATTTAGGTAAGTCATGGATATTCCAAGTTGCTTTCAGGGACTCAAGCCCACAGGGCAGAAACAAAACGGGAAAAGAAGTATACATTGGTGTATGCTAATTTACATATGCTGTCAAGTCTCTGTGTGTGTGTTTTTAGGATGCTGTTTCCTAAGGACATTTCTATTTGTAAAAAGTGACATATGAAGAGTGACGAGCTTTTGAGTTCAGGGTTTAAAAAATCCTCAGGTGGAAAGATTCAAAGGAGGAACAGTAAAGTGAAGTGCATGTGAGCATAAAGCCAGCTAATTCGGATGCAGTAGAGCTCAGGAATCTTTATTACTGCAAGTATATATTTTCCCTATATGCCCTCCTGCCCCTTAAGATCTGCAGCAAAGGCCCTGCTCCGGGATCCCTCCTCAAAGGAGATTATGAGACAGAATACCCAGAGCAGGGCCTTCTCTGTGGTGGTGCCCCGGCTATTGAATGTGCTCCCCAGAGAGGTCCGCCTGGGGAGCACATTATATGCTTTCCTGCCCCAGGTCAAGACCTTTTTATTTACCCAGTATTTTAAAGTTAAAAAAAAATTATGTTTGTATGCCAGTCATGTGTTATTAGTGTCATTAGTATAATTACTGTTTGGGATGTTTGATATTTCTACAGTTGTATTTATTGTATTATTGTTGTAAGCCATCCAGAGATGTGTAGTGATTGGATGGGTTAGAAATACTCCAAACAAACCAATAAATAAATAAATCTGTTGACAGCAGGAAGATACTGCAGATTGGCTCCCACAGATTCAGGGCTATAAATGGATGGTTTGGGGCCCTGGCCTTAGGGCGATACCCTTAACACTCCCTTTGGTCCCATCAATGGGTTTGCGCTAAATATGTCATATATCTGGACCCAGCCTACTAAGTGAAACAGTGTTACAAGTAACCCCTTAAAAACACACAATAACTCTTTCCATCAAGGCAACACGAGGAATGGCTAGTCTAGAAACCCACTTCCTTCAGCATGTTCAATTTAGATACCTCTGGGAGACCTACAAGCACATTAGGACTGCAGTGCCCCTCTCCCTTTCTCCTCCCCGGAGGAATCGATGCTTCTGTTCATCCCCTCTTCCCTCTACACCTTTCTTTTTGTGTGTGCTGTGTCTTTGTAGGTTGTTGGTTTATGGGCAAGGACCATCTTTTTGGATAACCGATTATGGATCTCCTTTTCTGAAAGGGGGATAAAAACACTCAGGTTCTGGGCAGTGGCCCTTAGTGCATTAAGAAAGGGGATGCGGACCGCAATTGGCCTCCGTTTTCCTCTTATCGCCTGCAGGGCAGTCTTAACAGCATTGTGGGCCCCGGGCAAAGCAGTGTCCTGGGGCCCCTAGGACAACTACTCACAGGAATAACCATGCAAAAATGAAGGGTTAACATACACAGATGAGTATGGGGCCCACGGGCAAGTGCCCATCAGGCCCATGCGCTAAGGCGGCCCTGATTGCCTGTCACGAGAGGCGGGTTTTCTCCCCATCACGGTGCGAGGCCTGGAGAACCAAGCCGCGTGGTGCTGAAGGGACAGCGCCGAGAAAGCCGCGCAGATGGCGGCGCCCCCTCACGCCACCAGGGCACCCCGGGCGACCCACGAAGCCGGTGGTGTGCGGAGAGCTGCCGAGGCTCCCCGCACCCGCACTAGAGGGCCCCGCCATCGCGAGCCCGTGATTCAAGAGCAATGATCTCTCCCGGGCGTCTACTTGGAAGCTCAACCTGCAGCAGTTCTTCCAATGCAATCAAACCGTGGGCCAAAACGGGCGTTGCTCGTTTGCTTCATTTAATATATCTGTAGTCCATCTTTGTTCCATCATGGGACTCCAGTTGGCTACTTGCCGTTCCCCTGTTGACTCCCTTCCAAGCACTGACCAGATTCAACGCGTGTGTGTGTGTGTGTGCGTGTGCGTGTGGGGTTCCTGTGCTCCTCTTTACTCTGGTGCAGTCACAAGGGCTCTGGTCCAGATTGGTTCCCTAGCATGGCGGAAAGAGGAGAGCTTCTAAGAATAGGACCTGGGTGCCTAGGCAAGGGTGACAATGAAAAGAAGATGTGGCTGCATCACCAGCTTTCTCCAGCCGGGTGTTGTCCAGTCCCAGGCACCTCACAACCAGCCGAGAGCTCTTCTATGTCTCAGCATGTGCTGCATGGGAATGCGGGGGTAGCGGGCTGGCTGAGGATGCTGAGCACAGAGGCTGGGAAAGGCTGCGCTAGACCCAGATTTGCAGGGTTCAAGAACGGAACCTTTGATCTTTGTCATTCCCAGAAAGACAGGAAGGGAACACGAAAGAGAAGACGACCGATCTGCCGCATCAGGAATGGGAAAAATGCTTTCACCCGAGACCCGAAAGGGCTGCTGCGGGCTTCCCGAGCCGTCCTGCTCTCCAGCCACGCTGCACCACCACCTCTGCCATCTCTGGGGTGATGGGAGCTGCGGCTGGGGGGGGGGGGGGGAGAGAAGCTGGAGCAGAGACCCCTGGGCCAGAGCGCTCCACTGCTCCCGAGACGTCCCTAGGCAGCCCTCCCCCTTCAGCGGTGCCTTTCCTTAACCCCTTCCTCCCATCAGCGGGACTGCAGCCTTCCCAAGGTCAAAACTGCCCCTCCTCTCGGCTCCCCCCCCCGCGCACCACGCCCGCCCGCCCGCTCGGCAAACCGTGGGCACACCCACCCGCACCGGGGCCGGCCTGCTCGTCTCGGCCCCCTCCCCTCCCCTCCCCTCCCTCTCGCCGTCTCGCTCACGAGGGGGAAGGGGCGGCGGCAGCGCCGTGCCCCCAGCAGCGCCGCCCGTGCCCGTGAGTCAGCATTCCGCCCATCGCCGCCCCGCGCCCCTCCCCGGATGCCCAGCGCCCCCTCCCCGCCAGCGCTCAGCCCCAGGCGCACTGGCCCCAAGGTGGGTGCGCCCCCC
>NW_025336561.1:3307-11225 GCF_004798865.1 Varanus komodoensis | reverse complement strand
CCCATTGGCCGCGCCGCGCGCGCGCCGCGCCGCGATTGGCCAGCGCCGGCGGCGCGGCCGTCGCCGCGGCTACCGCCCGCCCCACTGCAGCGGCGGACCAATCGCGGGCGGGCGCGCGGGACGTTGCTAGGGCGACGCGGCGCGGCGCCGTTGCCAGGCAGCGACGCACGGCGCGGTTGCTAGGCAGGGCCTCTCGGGCCTAGGAAGAGGCCTCGGCCTTGCGTGGCGATGCGGCCGGCGGAGCGCAGAAGCGGCGCGGCGGGCCGGGCCCCGGCCGCCCGGTCGGGGCCGCGCTCCGAAGCGGGGCCCCCTCAGGTGACTTCTCCGCGCCGCCCCCGTCCTGCCGGGGTGACGTCACCGCGCCCAGCGGTGACGTCACCCGGGTCTGCCGCGCGCTCCGAAGAACGTGGGGATCGCGAATCAACCCGAGTCTAATCCCAGCGTGCTCCCGGGCATGCGCAGAGTGCCCGGAGCGCCGGGCCGGAGCGCGGCTCCGAGCAAGAGTGCCCCTGAGCATGTGCAGAGTGCCTTCCGCACATGGAGCAAAATTCCCGCTCTGGCCCTTCGGGCAACAATAGGAAGTGCGGATTTATGGAATTTAATCCCAAATTTCCTTGGCTGCTTCCGTATGTGATGCTTTGGGATGGGATATTTGTTTCTATGTGTCTCTGTGAAGAGCCGGGGTCAGACTAGATGACCTGGAGGCCCCTTCTGCCTCACTCTGTTTCTATGTGTCTCTGAGCAGAGCAAGGGTCAGACTAGATGACCCAGAGACCCCTTCTGCCTCGCTCTGCTTCCATGCGTCTCTGAGCGGAGCTGGGGTCAGACTAGATGGCCAAGGAGACCCCTTCTGCCTCGCTCTGTTTCTATGTGTCTCTGAGCAGAGCCGGCTAGGACCGGGGTCAGACTAGATGCCCTTGGGGAGCCCCTCCTGCCTCGCTCTGTCTCTATGTGCCGGCTAGGACCGGGGTCAGACTAGATGACCTTGGGGTGTCCCTCCCGCCTCGCTCTGCTTCTATGTGTCTCTGAGAGGAGCCGGCTAGGAGCGGGGTCAGACTAGATGCCCTCACAGGCCCCTCCTGCCTCGCTCTGTCTCTATGTGTCTGAGCAGAGCCGGGGTCAGACTAGATGCCCTCGCAGGCCCCTCCTGCCTCGCTCTCTTTCTATGGGTCTGAGTGGAGCCGGGGTCAGACTAGATGCCCTTGCAGACCCCCTCCTGCCTCGCTGTCTTTCTATGGGTCTCTGAGCAGAGCCGGGGTCAGACTAGATGCCCTCAGGGGACACCTCCTGCCCTGCTCGGTTTCTACACCCCCCCCCTTGGCCTCACCCCTTCGCTTCCTTCTCCCCCCAGGAAGACCTCCTGCCCCCTGGCTGGGAAGAGCCGGCCGAGCAGGCGGCCCCGGGAGCGCCCACCCATCATCCCCGGCCCAGCCGCCACTTCCTGAAACAGCAGCCCCGCGAGCCGGCCCCGGACTCCGGGCCGGTTTCCCACAATCCCCCTCTCCGGGGGGCGTCCGGGGGGCGCCCGAACGCCCTGCTCATGCGACTGGCCCTCATTGAGGACAGGTTCCGGCGCCGGCGCATCTCGGCGCCCCCCCGTGGGGACGATGGGAGCTCCGCGAGCGAGCCAAGCTGCATCTCCGAGCCGGGGGCCACCGGGCCCGGGGAGGACTCCGACTCCCATGCAGAGGAAGCACGTGCTGCGGGCGGAGACCAGCCTGGAAGGGAGCAGGACGATGGGCGAGGGAATCCCTCGGGATCCAAGGCGGGAGAAGCCCTCTTGGGAGCGCAGGCGGACGGAAAGGTAATGGCCGGCGACTCACGGGCCCAGCATCCACAGCTGAAGCATGCTGTATTCTATTTTATTTCATTATTTTATTTTGTTTTATCATTTTCATTTTATCACTTTATTTTGTATTTTATTATATTATTATTTCATTTCATTTCATTGTTTTATCATTTTACTTCATTTTATCACTTTATTTTGTATTTTGTTATGGAATGCGCTCCCCAGAGAGGTCCGCCTGGCGCCGTCGTTATTTGTTTTTCGGCGCCAGGCTAAGACCTTTTTATTTAAGCAACATTTTAAATGCTAAATACAATTGAATTTTATCTGGCCAGGGCGGCTTATTTTATAATGTGAGTTTTAATTAAGATTATTTTATATGGATTTTAACTTGTTTTATCTATGTTGTAAGCCGCCCCGAGGCTTCGGCGAATGGGGCGGCATAAAAATGTTTTAATAAGTAAATAAAATAAATAAATTTTATTATTATTATTTCATTTCATTATCATTTTACTTCATTTTATCACTTTATTTTGTATTTTATTATTTCATTTCACTGTTTTATCATTTTACTTCCTTTTATTACTTTATTTTTATTATATTATTTCATTTCATTATTTCATTTTATCATTTTACTTCATTTTATTATTTGATTTTTTAGTGTTATCGTTTTATTTTATGATTTCCTTTATTTTTTACTTCCTTATTTTCTTTCATTGTTTAACTTATTCTATTATTTTACTTCATTTTATATTTTGTTGTATTGAGTTTCATTTTGTTTCATTATATATATATTTTTTATTTAATCTGCTCCTGCAAGAAATCACCTCCCATTTCCCCCTTCTTCCCCCCACCATCCCTTCCTCCTGCTCAAAAAAGCACTCTTTCCATGCTCAGAGATCTCGGTGAAGCCTCTCCCCCCACCAACACAGCATCCTCCCTCCCACTCAAAAAAGCACTCTTCCCATGCTCAGAGGTCCCCTCAACACTTCTCCCCGACTCACCATCCCCCCTCCGCTCAAAAAAGCACTCTTCCCATGCTCAGAGGTCCCCTCAACTCCTCTCCCCTCACCGACTCACCATCTCCCTGCTCAAAAAAGCACTCTTCCCATGCTCAGAGGTCTCCGCCGAGCGCCGCCTGGACCCCCCCGGAGTCTCCGGACCCCGCCGGAAGTGCCGCCTCCTCCTCCTCCCCGGACCGGCCCTCTTCCGCCGTGGCAGATGGGCTCACGGATTCCTCCGTGGGGAGCGAGCCAGGTGAGCCCCTCCCAAGGTGCGGGCAGACCCATTGCCAAGCGGGGACCCTTCCCCCCCCCAGCAGAAAATGGTTCGTCCCGGCCAGAGGGAGCCACGTAATGGAGGCCCTGCTCTGGGGAGCCACTCCCATCATCCCCATTGGGGGGGAATGGAGAGGAGCAGCTCTGCCCCACATCTCAGGGGGCGGGGAAGTGCATGTGGGGCGATGATTCCTGTGTCCAGGTCTGGGGGGCGGATTTGGGAATCGGGGGCCACCCAGAGCAGGCCCCGCCCTAGGGAGCCACTCCCATCATCCCCGTTGGGGGGGGAATGGAGAGGAGGAGGTCTGCCCCACATCTCAGGGGGTGGGACCCGCTCCACGAGTCCCATTCTCCCCCGCCTGCAGCTTCGGAGGGGATAGCCACAGGCCCTGCCTGTCGACGATGGGTTTGGGCGTGGACCCGGCCCGAGGCCCATGCGCCACAGCGGGGCTGCGTGCCCGCGCCCTGATCGGCTCTCCCCCCTCCGCCCCACAGGCTTCGGGGCGCGCCTCCTCAGCCTGCCCGTGGACGATGGGACCGACTCCGAGATCTCGGAGCTGCTCAGCGCCTACTCCGACGACTTCGAGCCCGGCCCATCGTCCCCGGCGCCGGGGGGGCCGGGCCCATCATCCCTGGCGGAGCCCGGGCCCCGCACCAAGGACGCCGCCGTGCAGACCAGCTGGGCCCCGGGGGACGCCGCCAGGCATGCTGGGAGAGGAGGCTGGGGACCCCCAGAACCGGACGATCTGTGGGGGGAAGGTAGGCGCTCTGGTTTGGGGACCCAAGAGGGCATCTCGTCTGACCCCGGCCCTGCCCAGAGACCCATAGAAAGAGCGGGGCAGGAGGGACCCGCGAGGGCATCGAGTCTGACCCCGGACCTGCCCAGAGACCCATAGAAAGAGCGGGGCAGGAGGGACCCGCGAGGGCATCGAGTCTGACCCCGGCCCTGCCCAGAGACCCATAGAAAGAGCGGGGCCGGAGGGACCCCCGAGGGCATCTAGTCCGACCCTGGCCCTGCCCAGAGACCCATAGAAAGAGCGGGGCAGGAGGGGTCCACGAGGGCATCTAGTCTGACCCCAGCTCTGCTTAGAGAGAGGCAGGAGGGACCCGCGAGGACATCCAGTCTTACCCCAACCCCCCCCCCCACCACCTCCCTGCCGCCGGGAGCCACTCTGCCTCCCCGCTCCCATCTTTCCCAGCCCCGTCTCCCGCCCCCCACTGACCCCGCCCCCGCTCCCCACAGCTCCGGCGCCCCCCAGCCCCACCGCCGCCGCCCTGGACGACCTCCTGCTGCAGCTGCTGGGGCTGATCCGGGACTTCGCCCAGCACAGCCGGCGGCTGCGCGACTCCGCCGTGGCCTCCCTGGAGGAGCAGGAACTCCGGTACCAGTACCAGACGGGGACGCTGGGCCCCGGAGGCCCCCACATGCCCCCCCGGGAGGCAGGCAGGGGCCCGTCCCCAAACCCTCCCCATGAATAAAGCGAGAGAGACAGACACACACACACATAAAAACGACTCTGGTTGCCTGATGGGCGGGGCCTGCTCGGGGGTGGCACATGGGTTGCGGAATCCATCCCAGACCTGGGTATGTGAAGGGGGGCCTCCTATAGGCACCTGCCCGCCCCATAAGTTCCTGGTCGGGGGTCCTTCTTCGAGAGAACTCCTTGGAGGGGCCCTGGGGGGGGGCGGTCCCCGTGGTGGGGCCTGCTTGGGGGTGGCACATGGGTTCTGGAATCCATCCCAGACCTGGGTATCTGAAGAAGTATCTCCTCGCCCATGTGCTTGCGTTTCCCTTGAGCTTCCGGTTGTGGAATATGGTCCCCAGGGCTGGATGCCTGAAGGAGCGCCTCCTTACCCATGTGCCTGCGTTTCCCTTAAGCTTCCGGTCGTGGAACATGGTCCCCAGAGGACTCTTCCCCCCCCCCCTCAGCGGGACGTGATGAGAGTCCCCGGCCTCGTTGAGGACTAGCAGCTTGCGCGGGCTTGCCTGCCCAGACGCACTCCTGCAGGGCCAGGCCCGCCCCCCCGCGACAGTGGGACCACAGCACCCATACTCCACAGACAGCCCCCCCGGCCGACCCTGAAGACCATCGCCCCTGGCCCAGGAGCAAGAAAACTCAGTCTTGGCTTACAAGAACCTTTTATTGGGATCGCTGGTCGCTATGGCAACAGGGACACTTCCGGGGGGCCCCCCGAGTTGGGGGCACGCGCCCCCCAGCTCGCTCCGGGGGGGGGGCTACAAAAATAGAAAAGGCGTAACGAAGGGGGGCTGCTAACGAGGCGCCGGGGGCGGGTCTCCTGGCCAGGGGGGGCGGAGTCCGGGGCTGGGAGGGCCGGGATTCGCCGGCGGGGCCGCCCGTCCGTCCGAGGGGGGCGGACCTAATCTGGAAGGGGGGAAAAGGGGTGAGAGGGGGGCCGCTGGGCTGGAGCCCCTTGTTGGGGGGCTCCGGGGTCGACCCCACCTCCTCGGGGGGCTATGGGGTCGACTCCACATTATTGGGGGCTGACCCCACATTATCGGGGGCTCCTGGGATCAACCACACCTTGTTGGGGGGCTATGGGTCGGCCCCATATTATTGGGGTGGCCCCTGGGTGGCCCCCCAAGAGGACTGCCTCCCCAGGCAGGGTGTCCCCTGGCGGGACGGCACTCCTCCACCCAGAGGCCTGATCCGCCCCGGCCAGCAGGCCGGCCCCCCCACTGGGCAGGGGGACGGCCCCCCCACGGCACCTGTGGCGGACCCCCCAGCCGGGGGTCCGGGGGTCCCCAGCAGATGGGGGGGCCCCCCAGAAATTCGGGGCGCACTCACTCTCATCCCGGGCCTTCATGCGGGCGATGAAGGAGTAGCTCTTGTTGCGGCGGTAGTTCTCGTAGGGGTCGTCCAGGGCCACCCCGACCCCCTTGTACTGGTCCCACTTGTCCCGGATGTCCCCCCCCTTGATGGGGTCCTGGATGCCCTGCTCCTTGGCCCCGAGGCCACCCGAGCCGCTCCACCCTGCGGGGGACACGGGGGGGGGTGTCAGGGGCCGCTGGGTCCGGGTGGCCCCCCGGCGGGGTGGGGCAGGGCAGTCCTCCCGGTGCCGCGCGACCCGTCCCGCCCCGTGTTCGGGCGCAGGCGCATGGGAGCGGGGGACCCTTCCCAGGAAAAGGACTGCCCCAGGCGGCAGAGGGGGCCCCGGGGAGCCCGGCGTGGGGCCCAAAACTGCCCCCGGGGCCCAAAACTACCCCGGGGAGCCCAGCCCCGAGTCGAAACATACCCCCAGGGCCCAAAACTACCCCGGGGAGCCCAGCCCAGGGCCCGAAGTTACCCCCAGGGCCCAAACCCACCCCGGGGAGCCCGGCCCAGAGCCCCAAGTTACCCCGGGGGCAAAACCCCACCCCGGGGGGGGGCAGCCCCTCTCACCCATCTTGACGAGCATCTGGTGTCCCCGGTTCTCCTCGCCGAGCCGGGAGTCCGGCGGCGGCGGCCCGGAGCTGGATCCCAAGCCGGCCGCGGAGCTGCCGAGGAGAGGGCGAGCGGTGGGCCGGGCCCATGCGCCCCGGCGGGCCCCCCGGGCCCATGCGCCCCGGCACCCGCCCCCCCCACCCCCCCCGGCACTTACGGCGGCGTCTGGCTGCGGGAGCGCGAGCGGCGGTGCCTCCCCGGCGAGTAGGACTTGGAGCGGGAGCGGGAGCGGGAGCGGCTCCGGGAGGAGCGAGAGCAGCTGCGGCTTCTGCGGGGCAGGATGATGGGAGGTGGAGTCGCACGGGTCCCCAGAGGGCTTCTAGACCGGCCCCCCGGGGGAATGAGGGGTTGGAGGAGCCCGGGGTTGGGGTGGTGGAGCCGGCGGGGCCATGGAGGGCGTGTGGTCCGGCCCCCGGAGCAGGATGATGGGATAGTGAGTTGGGAGGGGATGGGGGGGTGTCTAGTCCAGCCCCGGGAGCAGGATGATGGGATAGTGGGGCTGGGAGGGCCGTGGGGGCCATCAGCTCCAACCCGTGGATGATAGAATCATGGGGTAGTGGAGTTGGAGGAGCCACGGAGGGCATTTAGTCCAGCCCCGGGAGCAGGACAATGGGATAGTGGAGTTGGGAGGGCCACGGAGGGCATCCAGTCCAGCCCCGGGAGCAGGATGATGGGATAGTGGGGCTGGAGGAACCATGGAGGCCATCAAGTCCAACCCCGGGAACAGGATGACGGGAAAGTGGAGTTGGAAGGGCCACCGAAGGCATCTAGTCCAACCCCGGGAGCAGGACGATGAGATAGTGTTGGGAGGATCCCAGAGGACATCTAGTCCAACCCCGGGAGCAGGACGATGGGATAGTGGAGTCAGGAGGACCATGTGGGGCATCCGATCCAACCCCTGGACGACAGGGCCCCCGGTGGCCCTCCAGCCCACCCCCGTCCCGCCACTCCGCGCCCCACCCTCCCCGGCATACCTGGAGCGGGACCTGGAGTAGGACCTGGACCGGGAGCGCGAGCAGGAGCGGGAGTAGGACCCCGAGGACTTGGAGGAGCGCGAGTTGGAGCGGGAGGAGGAGCGTCCCCGGCTCTTGGAGCGGCTGCGGGAGGGCGAGGGGCCGCTGCGGGCGGGGGGGGGGAGAGAAAAGAGGGGGGGTGAGTGCGTGCCCCCCGGAGGACCCCCCCGCTGCCCCCCCACACGGCAACTGCCCCACCTGCTCTTCTTCTCCTGCCCCTTGCGGCGCCGGGCCCTCATCTTGGCGCGGAAGAACTCGTACAGGCCGTTCTGCTCCCAGCCTTCGCTGCAGGGGGAGGAAGAGGAGAGTGAGGAAGAGGAGGAGGAGGGGGAGGAAGGGGGAGGAAGAGGAAGGGGGGGCGGTCCTCACCTGTTGCGGGGCCGGTCGTGGGAGGGGGGG
>NW_025336561.1:0-3207 GCF_004798865.1 Varanus komodoensis | reverse complement strand
TGGACTTGATGGCCTTCGTGGCCCCTTCCCACTAGGATCCTGGGGTTGGGCTTGATGGCCTCCATGGCCCAAATATGATCCTGGGGTTGGGCTTGATGGCCTTCGTGGCCCAAATATCATCCTGGGGTTGGACTTGATGGGCTTCATGGCCCCTTCCCACTAGGATCCTGGGGTTGGGCTTGATGGCCTCCATGGCCCCTTCCGGCTCCACGATGCCCTTACGATCCCCTGATCCAAGACCTGAGTCCTTTGAATTCTGGTCCCTCGGACTTCGAGGAGATCCACCCAGTCAGGAGATCCACCCAGTCCTCTAGGAGATCAGCCAGGGCTGCTCTCTAGAAGGCCAGATCCCGAAGACGCAACTCAAACCCTCTGGCCCTCTAATGGGAAGGAAGGACTCCCTGCAGCTGCTGGGGATGATGGAGGGCAAGAGGAGGAGGGGGTGGCTTATGGGGTCGCTGGGGGTGAGCTTGGGTGGACGCCGGGGATGATGGGGGATGGGCAGGCCTGGGGGAACGTTGTCCCCGGGGTCCCAATGGGTCACACCCAACTCCGTGACTAGAAGCATATATGAAATATAGAATACATTGCGAAAGATATTTCAACACTGGCGAGATTTTTCAACCCCGACATCCGTTCCGAAGCCGCCGTCTTGCCCAACATCCGGCGGCGGCTCGGTGCTCCATCGCCCCGTCCCAAAATTACTCCAAAATCTACCCAAAATTGGTATATTTTTTTGTATTTTTGGATTTGGTGGTCATTTATGATGTTCTATTGTATGTCAATGTACTTCATTGTAAGCCGCCCTGAGGCTTCGGCAAGGGGCGGCGTAGAAATGTTATAATATTATATAATAACATTATTATTATTATTATTATTATTATTATTATAACATTTCTATGCCGCCCCTTGCCGAAACCTCGGGGCGGCTTACAACACGATAAAATACATTGAAATACAATAGTACGTCATAAATTACCATTAAATACAAAAATACAAGAAATACATCGATTTACAAATATAAAATTAAAATGATCAGTATAAAATAAAAATATAGGAGGAGAAAGAGAAGGAAGAAGAAGTTAACAATAATATATATATATATATATATTTAAAAAAATTACTCCCAAATAGAGAAATGTATCCAAAGGACAGCCTACAAAACCCTTTTCATAGGAACTGGGATTTTAAAATAACACTTTGATAGTGCAATCATCTCCCCGGAAGCGGAAAGGCAGATTTCGCAAACCTTTGTCCATTTCCGGATCTCCGTAGAAGTTCCCGGCGGTCAGGCTGAATCTCCCGTAGTCGGGTTTATGCTCAGAGACTACCCATCTTCGCCGCCACTTGGCTGGGAAGGAAGGGGAGAAAGAACGAGAGAGAGAGCGGTTCAGGGGTGTCGGTTGTGTTTCGTTGTGCGGTTTTCTCGACGGGGCTGCTATACGTTATATATGTATAATGTATATACTTTACATTATATGTATATGTATATATGTATATAATCTACATTATATGTAGTATACATTATACATTATATGTGTATATATGTGTTTGTGTGTATATATATATCTACACATTATAAATATATACATTACATATATATTTATAATATGTATATATATACACACAAACATATTAATATATATACTATACATTATATATCATTACACTATACTATACATACATATATATATTGCTATATATATTATGTAGAATATATGTAATATACATACACTTATGTATAAGTAGTATTGTATGCTATCATACTATACATTATATATCATTACACTATACTATACATACATATATATTGCTACATATATAATGTATTATAAGTATATGTACTATATATACACCTACAAATTAGTAGTATTGTATGCTATGATACTATACTATACGTGTATATATTACAGTACATTCATGTTATTAACATTCACTATGAATACTAAAAGACCGATTATATATAATCCATATAATCTATAATATATCGATGAAATATAATGGGCTCAAATGGGCTCCCACGGGAAGTGGTTCGGGCTCCAGCGTCGAGGGCGTTCAAGGACAGGCTAGACATGCACCTGGTGGGCATGTCGAGAGGGGAGCTGGCCGTAGCCCGGGGTCAGACTAGATCGCCCAGGAGCCCCTTCTGCCTCTGTTTCTCTGAGCGGAGCCGGGGTCAGACTAGATGACCCAGGAGGCCCCTTCTGACTCAATGAGCAGAGCCAGGGTCAGACTAGATGACCCAGGAGGTCCCTTCTGACTCAATGAGCAGAGCCAGGGTCAGACTAGATGTCCCAGGAGGCCCCTTCTGACTCTCTGTTTCTATGAGCGGAGCCGGGGTCCGACTAGATTTCCCAGGAGGCCCCTTCTGACTCAATGAGCAGAGCCAGGGTCAGACTAGATGGCCCAGGAAGACCCTTCTGACACTTTCTATGAGCGGAGCCAGGGTCAGACTAGATGTCCCAGGAGGCCCCTTCTGACTCAATGAGGAGAGCCAGGGTCAGACTAGATGTCCCAGGAGGCCCCTTCTGACTGTTTCTATGAGCGGAGCCAGGGTCAGACTAGATGTCCCAGGAGACCCCCTTCTGACTCACTGTTTCTATGAGCAGAGCCGGGGTCAGACTAGATGACCCAGGAGGCCCCTTCTGACTCAATGAGCGGAGCCAGGGTCAGACTAGATGTCCCAGGAGACCCCTTCTGACTGTTTCTATGAGCGGAGCCAGGGTCAGACTAGATGACCCAGGAGGTCCCTTCTGACTCAATGAGCAGAGCCAGGGTCAGACTAGATGGCGCAGGAGGCCTTTTCTGCCTCGCTCAGTTTCTATGTCCCATATATTGATATAATACATATAATTATTACTAATAATACTAATGATTATTAACATCCACTATCGTGGATACGAATACAAATTGTCTGAGGCTCCGTCGGGACTGAGGAAGGCGGAGTTACGCAAGAGGACAGCCCGCCCCCCTCGCGCCCGCAGGGAAAGGGCTCAACACGCAAGATAACGTGTGAACGCGGCCACATGCGTGTCACGGGCCCGGAAGGCCACCCGCTCCCCGGGGAGGCCACCACCTCCGTCCAGGAACTGCTCCCGGAAGAAGACGGTGCCGTGGGCGGGAAGGGCCACGGCGGCCACGGCCAGCAGGCCCAGCAGGCAGAGCCGCGGGCGAGCAGCGCGTCCCATGGCGACGGAACCAGCAATG
>NW_025336560.1:0-11250 GCF_004798865.1 Varanus komodoensis | reverse complement strand
CAGGCGTGCTCCGGACGAGGCGGGGGACGCAGGGCCGGCGGCTACAAAGCCCGCGGGAGGAGCGCGCCTGCCACACGTGCTGGGGCGTGGCGGAGCAGCCAAGTGGGCGGTGGATGGCGGCGCGGTCTTCCGCGGCCAGGCAGCGGCTCCCCTCCGGCGCGGCGCGGTCTTACACAGCGAGGAGGCGGCCCTCCTCCGGCGTAAGCTGCCGGGCGCAGTTGGTGTTGCTCTACAGGAAAGATGTACTCAACACCAAAGTAGATACGCAAGTTCCCCTTCATATCATAGCCACTTGGAACTCTTTGAAGGACAGGAATAGGAACATAGAAACAGAGAAGACCAGAATGGTCCACCTGGGCCATCTAGTCTGACCCTTGGCTCTTGCTGGTTCCACTCACAATAGGGAATGAAGGACCTCACAAGAAAAAAATGCAGCTTCCGAAATTCCCTCAAGGGACCCTGCACAAAAGTGCTTGTACACATCCTTGCCTCCTCCACATGACTATCCCTTCCTCCAGGAGCCACCCACCTTCCCTGTTGAGATGGTCCCCTCTGGGCAGTGGACACAGTCGTAGCAGCATGCCAGCCTTCCTTCCTGAGGAGCCCTCATGAACCCAGGACAGCAGCTCACCACACACCGGGAATGGGGCAGTGGCTGAGCAGGACAAGGGGCACAAGGGGACATGTGTAGGACAAGTTTAGCTGAGGACAGGATACAGATTGTGTCCTTCAGCCCAGCTGCACCACCTGCTTATTCTTTTCCATAAAGCTCTATCTGTATTTTTTCTGAAATGGGGTGAAGAAAATATGGATTGTTCTTGTGTTTCATGGAACTACAGTGATGTACCTGGGAGCAGCACCTGGCAGGACACTTAGTCTTCATTAGGGAGCATTCAGCCCTGATAATGCCACTGCACTGGAGGAGGCCCTCTGAGCTCTCTACAGAGCCTTCTGCAGCACTCATGGCCAGCCAGTGTCCACCAGAGGACACTGAGTCCAGCACGGGTGGAGACATTCTGGGAGAGATGGCCCTTGGCTGGATGCAGCGCTGGCTCTTCATGTTTGCACACACATGGCATAAAAGGCCATGCATGCACAGCCAGGACAGCTGAGAAAATTGCTTCTGCATGGAGGGAAGGTGAAGGCGAATACCTTTTCCAATCCTGCAGAACATAACCGCCCAGCACTCCGTATCGTCTGGGAGCCAGTGGGCTGTGGTGCTTGCAGTCCTGGACAGGGACACAGTGGAGCAGGTTCTGGAGCCATTTCACCCACGAAGGTAAATGGTCATGCTGGGCTAGTGACCAGTTCCCAGTCCTATGATTAAACAGGTATAAAATGCAGAAGGGGGGATGTTGCAAGCACATGCAACATCAGGGGTAGGCTAGACATGCACATATTAGATAAGTCATGAGTAGAGCTGGCTGGAGCTGGGGTTCACACTAGATGACCTGGGAGGCCCCTTTTGACTAGCTCAGTTTCTGGGTGTCTGTGTTTTTGCATTCCTGCGTCTCTCCCTTTCTGTGGTTCTTTGTTTCTGCATTTCTGTGTTGGTGAAAAGAAATGACACAAAAAAAGTCTGCTTTGTTCAATGGCTACATTCGAGTTTTGCTTGGAGAAAGCCCTGGATCTACTCCTGGCATGGCCAGGCATAGGAGGAATGTGCCTGCCCCACACCCTGCTGACCCACGAAGGACTTGTATGGGACTGGTTGGGTCAAGGGTCAGGGAAGGAGCTCCCACTCTTACAGGACTCCCAGTGACATTTGCAAGGCAGTCCCATGCAGAGCAGGCCACGAGCAGCAGGTGGTCAGCCCGGTGAACCATCCCTGGATTTTGTTTACCTGGTGGAGCTGCTTGGGCCAGTCTGCAGCTTCCAGATCCATGGCAAAACTAAGAGCCAGAGGCCCACGTTGTTCTACCTTCCCTACTCTCTGCCTAAGCACAGAGCGGTTGGGAAGAACCACCCAGTTCACAATGTCAAATTCAACTGCCGGGTCTCCATTCACATCCATATTCATACTCTCCATGGTGCAGGTGTTGTAAATCTGATTGCTTCTCAAGCATGGTCCAAGCTGAATGGGAGAGGACATACCATGCATTAGCCCCAAGAAACCATGGTCAGAGCATGCATGCTGCTCACATGATCTCTAATCACTCCAGACTCTTTATCGACTCAAATTGCTTTGTGTGTCTTACAAACACTTCAAGGGCCCTGGTTTCATTCTTAAAGTTCCTCTTTTTGGTTTGAAAGACTGAGAAGCACAATTGGAACATCTTGTTCCTCTGGAATTTAAAATAAACATTGGAGAAAAAAAACTTCTTAGAAGATTGGAGCAGTTAGTCTGACATGAATGCCTGGACAAATTCTGGAGCAATTTTTTTTAAAAGTCAGTCTTCAAGTATCTTGAAGAAAATTCAGTATTTAATAAGAACCAATAAATGACAAGCTTCAACTCAGTGCTGAAAGTAACTGAATGAGCTTCAAAAGGGACAAGTGCCTACTTCTCTGCTTAGGAAAAAGAAACCAAATGCATTGATACATGATGAGGAATACATGGCTGAATAGAACTGAAAAATGAAAAGACCTTGGAGTTATTGTGGCCAAAAGGCCCACATGTATACGAAGATACAAAATGGCAAACACAATTTTTGGAATGCATTAATAGAAGTATTACTTCCAAAAAAGAAGTGATACTAGTTCACCTCTCTAGTCAGACTTCATCAGGAAAACTGTCCAGCCATGGGCACCACTGTTTAACAAAATAGCAGAAGTTTTGGAAAAGGTTCTGAGAAGGGCAGCGAGAATGATCTGGGGAGCAGAAACAAAGTCCAGTGAGGAGGGAGTGAAATAACTGGGCATCATCATCCTTTAGATGGGAAGATTTGGGGGGGGGGGAATGATCTCACTCTGTAAATACCTGAGAGGATGTTACAAAGATGAAGGTCAAAATATCTTTTGGAGTTTACCTGTACCCATCACAATTCAGATCTCATCTGGATTGATGTGTGCAGCTGTGAACAACACACATAAAAAAGATGCAGAAGAATTGGGAAAGGTTCGGAGGAAAGAAGCAAGAATGATCTTGGTAGAGGAAGCAAAGTCCCGTGGGGAGAGACTGAGAAAAATGGACCTGTTCAGCCTTGAGATGGGCAGTCTGAGGGGGACATGTAATTCTCCTATCAGTCTCTCAAAGATGGACAAAGTATAGGACATAGATTAATCCAGATGGAACAAGCCAGGTTCAGGCTAGATATCAGGAAATGTTTCCTCACCGATAGAGCAATATGACAGTGGAACCAGTTGCCTGCAGAAGTTGTGGGCTCCCTGCACCATTCATATTCCAGGCAAACTGGGCAATCGTCTGAATGAGAGGATGTAAATTGGTATCCTGCTAAAGCAGGCAGTTGAACCTGATGCCCTCAATGGCCTCCTTCAGCTCGGCTATTGTATGAATCCATGCATCCATGCATCCCATGCTCCCTGAAGCTCCTGCTAAGCTGTGCATGTTCTGGTGATGCTCTTCATTTCAGCCTGTCTCATTTCTGATTATGAATGAGGTCTGTTTTGGCTTCTTTTTCTTCTTTTAGTACAGATTGCAGAGGCCACATGCTCTAAGAGTGTCTTCCCTGTTTCTCTTGAGGGAAATCCTTGTTCTGGAAAGTTAATTTTAGTGCCCTCTTTGATGTGTTCACTCGAGTGTGGGGGTTACTCCCCACTTTTCAAGAAAGCCCAATTAATAGCACTGACACTCAAAAACTGTGAAGTACAAGTTAATTACAGCTCCAGCATGTGGTAATGTTTGGGGATGGAAAGAGAAGACTCTTGCTCAGGAGGACAAAGTCCTGAGTATTTTGCTATTCTATATTGTAAACTTCTCTGCTGCCCATCAAGAGACGGAGGTGTGCTTGCATATAGTTACCAGAAAAATCTATTCTCGCTTAAATATGTCAAAGAAACTTAGCACTATTCAGAATCCAATCTAGTAAAATCTAGCTACCTGGACTATTGGGAAAGGAATCTGTGGAAACAAACAATCTCATATTTTACAAATGGAACAATGATTCTGAAATTGTGCACTTGATTATCCCAATCTCTGTGATAGGAATGGGACTACGTGCCAGGGCTGCATCCACTGCACAGGCGGTTTGTCTCTGCCCAGCAACACTGTCTTCATGGCTCTGGAGGAATAAGCTGCATCCAAGGCTCGAGTAACAGCCTGGACACTGTCATAAATAATGTGGTTGTCTTGAGCCAGGATCCTCTCCTTGTCCTCTTGGGAAAGGGACACCAGGTGCTCTGTCCCGACACACCTCCTCCAACACTTTATGGAAAAGGCATGCTTTGCATAGGAACACTTTAAGGCTTTCCCCCGACCTCCTCCAGAAAAGAGGAAAAATGTGCCAACTCTTCAGCTTTTGTCCCCTGTTTTGCTAGTAAGAGGAAAGAGAAGATGCTGTAGAGAGGTGAAGAAGGTATCCGGATTTCCATCAACTCAGAGCTGAAGTCCCATACAGCTGTTGTGATCCTGACATTCCCAGACAGATTCAGCAGGAAGAGATGACTGTACCGTTGTACAAAGTATATTCCATTGAAGAATGTCCTGTTCTCTTCATTGTAAACAAAAACATTGACAAGTGCTGACTTGAGTGATGAAGCCAAATTGACCATTGATTACGGTGTAAATGTCCGAGGGCTGCTTAGTGTGAAGACAATGCAAACTTCGTTCCTGGTGAGCTCCACTGCCAGAGTCCTGATGAAATGCTCTCCATTCTCTCTTTTGGGAGCAACAAGACCAGTCAAGATCCACCTGAAATTCAGGATGAGCTGGACAATCCTCCAGTACTGGATTCTGTCTTTGGGGGCCATGGGGAAGAAAAAGGGGATTTCAGCTCCATCGTTCAGCATGAGAGAACTGAACCCATAACTGGACTAAAAAGACAGACAGGCATGAGGTTCCGCCTCTGTGTCTGCTCAAGGGTATTGCTGATAGTATCATTTTCACTGCAGCTTAGCATGACAGAAGTCATGGAAAGGACTGAGCCCCTCTTGCTCATCATTGGGATCTCAAGCTGCAGAGCTTGGACTCCAGATGTGAGGAGGGAGAAGAGAAGGGCACTGAAAGGTGTGAATAAAGCATGCAGATAAATGAGTCATTGTAATAAATATGCAGCCTACCCAATAAATGAAGGGCCAACTCTTAAGCACAATGGTGCCTCTAACACACATTCCCTTGTATATCTTTCTTCTTGGAGATGCATGAAATGGTTACAGCAGTCAAGCCATTATGCACAAACTTCTACAAGGGCATAACAGATGCCCCAATGTATCCACTGGATACTGGCATCTATAGGACACTTGCCTGGTTGTTGAAAGTATTATTAAGCCAATAATCCATTGCTTTACAGGGGCAAGTGTCTCTCTTTTCCTACATTCCAATATTCCAGTGGTCCACAGAATGCTAAGAATCCCTTTCCATGCCAGCATGTAGTATTTGATGTAAACTCAGGCCAATGGTATCAAAGAATGAGTCCATCAGAGAAGAGTAAAGAGTAACCCAGCCCAGCATTTACCTGTGAAACCACCTCCTTTCCTAGGGAAGCAGCTGCTGGGAAGGGGGGTTCCTGAACAAGAGGAGCATGGACTTGCTCCCATCATGTATGCTCATTTTGGGATGTACTTGAGGTGCTGAATTGCCATGGCAAAAGCGGTGGGTGCCATGTGCCAGCAGAAGTGAATCCAGCCTGCAAATGATTCAGCCTTCCCCTTCCCACCTGTGGGACTTTGTAGATGCCCAGTATGGCTGAAATCTGCACAAAGATTTCCAAGTCAAATTCCTCAAGAACGGCTAGTGCTCTGCTCCCTCTTCCACAGCTGTAGTTTGGAACATTGGCCAGCCCGGAAAAGAACAGGCTCAATTAGACTTCAGAGGTCATTTTTTCACTGAAATACTTCTCATGGATGCTGAAGCCCAGATTGATGTTTGGCAAGTGCCTGGGATTCTGGTTGATGTCAAGGGTGGCAAGGAGTAAGGAGAGAATCTTCCAGGAAAATCTGGCAGTTTCACTACAAAGAAGTATGTGATAGAAAGAGGATATTCACACCACACTACAAAGGTCAGAAAATGCAGAGCTCTGGAAATGCAATCATGTAGGTGTGAAGTTCTGGTAATTCTATCAAGAGTGTATAACTTGCGTGAAAAGAGGACTGCTCCAAAGAGCCTTCCTGAATTTGGGGTCATGAGTGAAATATGCATCTGTTGCTGAAATGACTCCACCTATGAGGTGGTCTCCGGGCTTGTAGTAGCTGACAGGATCCATGTGACCCCTTTCCAAAGCCAAGTGGCATTCAGCCCTGTGCAGCTTCCTACAGGTTGTCTTAGGCAGCAGGAGCAGCAAAACAATTATTGCTTTGGTTACAGCTGGTGCTGCCTCCATCCACATCAAAGCTTTTTGAAGAAAGGGATCAGAAGGAGGGAAACTGTGGTTGGCACTGAAGGCTGGGAGGCTGACCATCTACAGGAAGAGGCCAAACAGAAAAGATGTCACCTCTGAGGGTACATAGAGCATGGACATCTCCAACCACACTGTCCTCCTCCCACATGAGATGTTCTAATGCCTGCCCAACTCCACCTGGATGCAAGATGTCACTGCACCTCACTATTCATGTTTATGTTCTCCTCAAAGGCAGTCTGGGGGAAACTCCCTTGTGCTTTAAGGAAAGAGACAAATTGCCTCCAGTTTGATAATTGTAAGGAAAGGGCGCATCTCCTCTACCACGCCTGGAACTCCCCATGTGGCTTGATGCACCTCTGGAGTAAGCACTTTGCAGAATTCCCTGGAGAGCTTCCGGTCAGACATGGCAGCATGATAGAGAATTTCATTCATTCATTCATTCATTTATTGAAAGTTTTTATATGTCCTCCCAATACTAAAAGGCTCTGGAAGGCTTACAAAAAACAAGCTTGAGCTTGGGTTACACAAAAAGACCACTCATTCAACAGAGCCAGGATGAAGATGTGACTCTAGGACAGATACTTGTGGCTAGTGACATCTGGATAGAAGTGGGTCAATAGGGCTGTAATGATGACACACTTCCAGTGCCATAGTCCCCCTGACTGTTTCTTGTAAACATTTACCCAAAAACAATATACTGAATTTGATTTGACCAAGCTCCTCCATTTCAGTGGGAGAGCAAATAAGCACAGACAATCATTGCAGGCCTCCCACACTAATAAAAGAAAATGAAGATCTGGGAAAGCAACAGGTGATTAAAAGTTGGAACCTCACCTCACTAGGATGTACATTCAACAGGCAGTTCACCCAGCTAGAACACATTTGACCTCGTCTTTCTCTGCCCACTCCTGTGCACCTGAATGAGGTTCCTTTAGGTATCCTGGCCCCAATCTGTTTAGGGCTTTATAAGCCATAACCCACACCTTAAATTGAGCCTGGACTTCATTGGGAAGCCAGTGGAGCTGAAAGAGGACGAGTTATGTAAGTATAACTACAGTTCCCCAACAGCATCTGGCAGTTCTGTTTTGCACCATCTGAAGTATCCAGACCATATTCAAGGGCAGCCCCATGAAGAGCACACTACAATAGTCCAAGTGAGAGGTTACTGCTGCATGTGTCACCATTGCTAAGCAGTGCTCATCCAGGTAGGGACACAGATGATGGATTAGATGAAGCTGAAGGAAAGAACTCCTCACCACAACCCCCACAGTGCCAGGTCAAGGAGCACTCCGAAGCTGTGAGCACTGTCCTTCAGAGGAAGTGTAACCCCATCCAGTACAGGGCAAAGTCACTTACATGGAAACCAGAGCCACCCACCAACAGGACCTCTGTAATATCTGGATTGAGCATTAGTTTCTTGGATCACTTCCAAACCATTACCCCCTGCCAGGAACCGGTTCAGGACAGCCATTGCCTCACCAGGATTAGTTGAAAATCAGAGGTAGTGCTGGCTGTCATCAGTGTACTGGTGACTCCACAGCCAAACCCACCTGATGACCTCTCCCAGTGGTTTCATGTAGATGCTAAACAGCAAGGGGGGGAAAATGGAACCCTGCAGCACTCCATGGCAAAGTTGCCATGACATGGAGACTTAGTCCACCACCACCACGTTCTGGAATCAGCCGGCTGGGTAGGAATGGAACCACTGCCGTTCACTCAGCAAGAGCTCTTCATAGCATGAAATGGTCAGGGGCATTTCCGGAGCAGGAGGAGGGAGAGCAAAAACAAACAGTGCTAGTAAGAGCAGAGTAGAAACACAGAGTGGGTGCACACAACACAGCAAACCACAGTGGTTGCTTGTGCAGGCTAGGCTACAGTGCTGCCCAATACAGTGGTGGCAGTGCAGTGTGGTGTGCTTGGATTTTGGAAGCCATTATGGGAAGCAATGGTCTGTTCCATGATTCAGCACTTCATCCTCCCTTTCCTTGGTTGTCTGAATATGGTGTTTTGGTTCCCATGGCCCTTATAGGCAGCTACAAAGAGTCCTCTGGAAGGATGGAAACAGCAGGATCTGCTCCAGACAGCCAGCGTGGAATGGAATTTCAGAGGTGGAATGTGGTAGGACACAGGCCAAAAGAGGGAGGACTGAGCAGGTTACCAACAGGATCAGGAAAAGCCACAGAACAGGGTGAGTATCCAACTGACTCTGGCTGGAGGAATATCTCCAGGAAACTGGAGGACTGGGTGGAGACGGTGCAAACCCTTGTAGCATGGTAAGCACTTGTTTCTCCATCAGGTCAACATTTTGCACTTCATCGGAAACATGCAGCATTGATTCTTCTGATGTGGGAACTCTGCCAAAGGAGAATCATGCAATATACAAAGGAGGGATATGGAGGAAGGCAGATAGTTGCTCAATGCCCCCCTCAGTACAAATTCTTCTGCAATTGAGATGCCTTTAGTTTTGCTTGAGGGACGGACTTTGACATTCAGACCAGGTCTCAACAAAATGATGTAGCACTTGGGGAGGAAGAGGTAGCCCAGTAGCCCAGTGCCAGAATACAAAGTGGGGAATACCTGCCTGGTCACCACGTACTTCCCCGTGGTACTCAGGTAAGGGAATATGGAGGACAACCACATGCTGCAAAAGACCATCATGCTGAAGGTGATCAACTAGGCCTTGTTGAAGATGCAGGCAGAACGCAGAATACTCAATTCAAATGGCTTTCAAAAAGGAAACTTGGAAGCACTTGCAATTAGGGTATAGGAAAATGTATAACTACAGGTTAGGGGACAAGTGGCTGGGGAGCATCACTTGTGAAAGGGATCTCAGCATACTGGTTGACTGCAGGCTAAACCTAACTCAGAAGTGTGACATGGCAGTAAAGAGGGGAAAGGACACCCTTGGTTGCATAGCCACAAGTGTAGCTTCTAGATCAAGAGAGGTATTACTACCACTCTAAAAGACTCTGGTGGGCCCGCAACTGGAGAATTGTGTTCAGCTCTGACTTCCGCATTGCAGGAAGAATATAGCCAGGTTAGAGTCAGTGCAGCATAGGGTCAGACTGCAGCGAAATTCATTGGAGGCAAGATTGAGAGATCTATATTTTCAGAAAGGAGAAGAGCAGACTCCAAGGGGATCTGCTGGTGACATATAGGTATGTGAGCAGGTGTCACATGTAGGTGGGTAGAGGCCTGTTCTCCCCTGCAAAGGAAGGCAGGACGCACTCCAACAGAGACAAGCTAAAGGAATCAAGGTCCCATTTGAATGCCAGGAATTTCTTCCTGACATTTAGGATCCCAAGCGTATGGAATGTGCTTCCTTGGGAGGTGGTTGAAGCCCCATCGGTGAGGGAGTTCAAGGCTAGGCTAGACATGAACATGGCAGGCATGGCATGAGTGGAGCTGGTTGGACCTGGGGCTCAGACTAGATGGCCTAGGAGGCCCCTTCTGACTCTGTTTCTATGTTTCCAAGTCAATTTACAACATTCCAGATTCAGGGTGGACATAAGGAAAATTTACTTAAATGTCAGAGTAATACAGCAGTGGGACCAGCTGCCTAAGGAGGTGATGTTTTCCTTCTCATTGAAGATATTCAGAAAGAAACTGGACAGCCAAACTGCCATGCACTGCAACAGCAGGGGTTGGGGCCCTGCAGAAATCATGGCCCCTTCCTATTCTAAGTTTGCATGAAATACCCTTGTACTAATGGGATGAATCCCTATTCCAGTCATGATAAAGATGCTAAATTTTTCAATGTCCTACACTGCCAAGGGCCATCATAATGTAGAAGAATGAATTAGATGCGGTGGTCAGTCAGTGCTGGTGATGAGGAAGATGGCTCAATACTGGGGCAAATCAAAACTCAGTGAAGAAGTGCTATCAAAATAAAATAGGAATGGGAAGCATGTGAAGGGAAGAGACAAGGACAATTGCAGTAGCCAGGAGGAGCTTTCCTTTCAGGAGTAACTTAGATCTCAGGGCATTGGACCAGCGTTCTCAGTAACAGTTACTGGTGAGACACAATTTGAGACCAGAAAGGAAAAGCACCCAATCTGGGCAGAGAACAAACAAGGCAGTAGGACATAGAAGAATAACTGAATGACCCTGACCCTGACCCTGGCCCCGGCCTGGCCCCAGGCTGGAGCCTGGCCCTGGGCCTTTGGTCTAACTCATATAACCCACCAACTAAGAAAATCATTGGGAAGTGAGGGGAGAAAACTGGTGAGCAATGACACTGCTGATGTGCAAGGCTGAGAGACCATCTTTCATATTCTAGCCGAGAAAAATATTTTGCATCAAATCTGGTATGAGTATCATGAAGAAAGAGGCAGCCAAGGAGTTGAGCTGAGGAAGAGAAGATCCTCATGGCCACCAAGTGCTTCCTCTTTGCACATAGGCCAGAAGATGCAGCTGCTAGTGTCAGCTGGAGAAAGTAGAAGCTGAAAAAACTGCTCCAAACATCTAGTGTGGGATGGAATATTAGGGTCAGGGTGGTTTGATTATAGCCAATAGGGGGAGGACTAAGCACATGAACAATAGGATTAGGAGCGGCCAGAGAACAGACGAAGGACCTTACTGGCTGATGGGAGACCTATTTGGAGCAGGAGGATGGAAAATAGAGGGTGGAAAACATACAGGCATGGAAACCACTTGATTCTACTTCAGGTACACCTGGGCAACATTTTCCACTTTAAGGAAATCAAAAGTGAACCCAGGCAAATATGATCATGTTATGAAGGGAAGGGAAGGGAAGGGAAGGGAAGGGAAGGGAAGGGAAGGGAAGGGAAGGGAA
>NW_025336559.1:8857-11263 GCF_004798865.1 Varanus komodoensis | reverse complement strand
TCTGAAGCACTGGACTGGCCAGACCTGGGCTCCCAGGACTGGGAATCAGTCATGTCTGTCACAGAACCCACTCCTCCATTGAAGGGACCCAGGAGGAGAGTGCCCAGGAAGCGGCGGTGGAGAGAGACCACGGCTCCCAAGTCGTACTGGACTGTGCCGTGGTCCACAATTAGGCTGATTAATCTGTACGTTCTGTTGGCGCTGTCCCTCCAATGCCACAGAGAGAGAAAGACACAAAAGGTGGCTGACGTGGCCGGCTCAGTCAAATTTGTCCAAGTGAAGATTTTTTGGTTTGTCCAAGTGAAGATCCGGGCCTCTACCGTAGCCAAATTTGTCCAAGTGAGGATTCGGGCCTCTACCGTAGCCATGGAAGTGGAGTCTAGGGAAGGTGAGCGAAATCTGTCCAAAATGCCGAAAATAGGCCATGATGCTGACCCGCGGGTCATGATCCCGAATGCGGCCGAAATGGGCGGTTGGCAGAATGCTTCCAAATTCGGGGGGTTGGCTCAGGGCGGGTCACTGATACCCTGCATGCGTCGGTGCCTCTGCCGGAGCCATGGAAGGGGTGTCTGGCGAAGGCGAGCAAAATCTGTCCAACATACCCAAAATAGGCCCGAGAAGCTGACCCGCGGGTCACGAGCCTGAAAGTGGCCGATTTGAGCAGTTGGCAAGATGCTTCCAAATTCACAGAGTTTGCTCATGGAGGTCCCCCGATACCCTGCATGCGTCGGTGCCTCTTCCGGAACCCTGGAAGGGGTGTCTTTTGAAGGCGAGCAAAATCTGCCCAAAATGCCCAAAATAGGCCCGTGATGCTGACCCGCGGGTCACGAGCCTGAAAGTGGCCGATTTGAGCAGTTGGCAAGATGCTTCCAAATTCACAGAGTTTTCTCGGGGAGGGCGCCTGACACCCTGCATGCGTCGGTGCCTCTCCCGGAACCCTGGAAGGGGTGTCTTTTGAATGCGAGAAAAATCTGTCCAAAATGCCCAAAATAGGCCCGAGATTATGACCCGCGGGTCACGAGCCCGAAAGTAGCCGGATTGGGCGGTTCGCAGAATGCTTCCAAATCCACAGAGTTTGCTCGGGGAGGGCCCCGGATACCCTGCACACGTCAGTGTTTCTCCCGGAGCCTTGGAAGGGGTTTCTTTTGAAGGTGAGGAATATCAGTTCAAAATGCCCAAAATAGGCCTGAGATGCTGACACGCGGGTCACAAGCCCGAAAGTGGCCGATTTGGGCTGTTGGCAGAATGCTTCCAAATTCACAGAGTTTGCTCAAGGAGGGACCCCGATACCCAGCATGGATCGTTGCCCCTGCCGGAGCCCTGAAAGTGGTGTCTGGCAAATGCGAGCAAAATCTATCCAAACTGCACAAAATAGACCCGTGATGCTGACCCGCGGTTCATGATCCCGTAAGTGGCCGAATAGGGCAGTTGGCAGAATGCTTCCAAATTCACTGAATTGGCTCGGGGAGGGTCCCCGATACCCTGCATGCGTCATTGCCTCTGCCGGAGCCATGGAAGGGGTGTCTGGGGAAGGCGAGCAAAACCTGTCCAACATGCCCAAAATAGTCCCGACATGCTGACTCGCGGGTCACGAGCCCGAAAGTGGCCGATTTGGGCGGTTGGCAGAATGCTTCCAAATTCACAGAGTTTGCTGGGGGAGCGCTCTGTATAACCTGCATGCGTCGGTGCCTTTCCCAGAGCCGTGGAAGTGGTTTCTGGGGAAGTCGAGATAAACATGTCCAAAATGACCAAAATAGGCCCGTGATGCTAACCCGCGGGTCATGAGCCTGAAAGTGGCCTAATTCGGCTTTTGGCAGAATGCTTCCAAATTCACAGAGTTTGCTCGGGGAGGGCCCCCGATACCCTGCATGCATTGGTGCCTCTGGCGGAGCCATGGAAATGGTGCCTGGTGAATGCGAGCAAAATCTGTCCAACATGCCGAAAATAGGCTGGGATGCTGACCCGCGTGTCACGAGCCCCAAAGTGGCCTAATTCGGCTTTTGGCAGAATGCTTAAAAATTCACAGTGTTTTCTCGGGGAGGGCCCACGATACCCTTACTATGGGCAGAAATGTTAAACTGTGCAAAAACAGCAACTCAAGGAAGGCTTTTTCAAATTGCACCTTTCAATGGTATTTTACCCGTATATTAGGGTTAGGGGTGTGCACCAGAGTAGGGCTACGTCAGTGGTGGCGAACTCGTGGCACGGCTGCCGCAGCGGGCACGCAGAGCCCTCTCTCTCGGCATGTGAGCCAGGTCACCCCAGCATCGCGCCAGCAGCCGAGCATTGGATAACAGCGCACACAGGGCCCTTGCGCATGGAAACGAGTGGCGGTGCCAGGTGATGACGTCACAAACCACGGCTCATTAGCCGCCACTCATTCGAGCTTTTGCATGGCTGGTCCGT
>NW_025336559.1:0-1580 GCF_004798865.1 Varanus komodoensis | reverse complement strand
GTTTGTTCGGGGAGGGCCCCCGATACCATGCATACGTTGGTGCCTCTGCCGGAGACCTGGAAGTTGTTTCTTGGGTAGGCAAGCAAAATCTGGCCAAAATGGCAAAAATTGGCCCGAGATGCTGACCCGCGGGTAACGACTCCGAAAGTGGCAAAATTGGGCGGTTGGCAGAATGCTTCCAGATTCACAGAGTTTGCTTGGGGAGGGCCCCCGATACCCTACATGCGTCGGTGCCTCTGCTGGACCCCTGGAAGGGGTGTCTGGGGAAGGTGAGCGAAATCCGTCCAAAATGCCAAAAATAGGCCCGAGATGCTGACCTGCGGGTCACAAGTCCGAATGTGGCAAAATTGGAAGTTGGGCAGAACGCATCCACATTCGCAGAGTTTGCCCGGGGAGGGCCCCCGATACCCTGCATGCGTCGGTGCCTCTGCCGGAGCCCTGGAAGGGAAGTCTGGGGAAGGCGAGCATAATCTGTCCAAAATGCCAAAAAGAGGCCCGTGATGCTGACCCGGGGGTCACGACTCCGAAAGTGGCAAAATTGGGCGGTTGGCAGAATACTTCCACTTTCTTAGAGTTTGTTCTGGGAGGGCCCCCGATACCCTGCATGCGCCGGAGCATCTGCCGGAGTCCTGGTAGTGGTGCCTGGGGAAGGCGAGCAAAATCTGTCCAAATGCCAAAATTATGCCGGAGATGCTGACCCGCGGGTCACGACTCCGAAAGTGGCAAAATAGGGCCGTTGGCAGAATGCTTCCAAATTCACAGTGTTTCTCGGGGAGGGCCCCCGATACCCTACATACCTCGGTGCCTCTGACGGAGCCCTGGAAGGGGTGTCTGGGGAAGGTGGGCAAACTCTGTTTAAAATACCAAAAATAGGCCCGAGATGCTGACACGCGGGTCACAACTCCGAAAGTGGAAAAATTGGGCGGGTGGACGAATACTTCCAAATTCACAGAGTTTTCTCGGGGAGGGTCCCCGATACCCTACATGCGTCGGAGCCTCTGCCGGAGGCCTGGAAGGGGAGCCAGGGGAAGTCGAGAAAAATCTGTCCAAACTGCCGAGATAGGCCCGAGCTGCTGACCCCCGGGTCACAACATCGAAAGTGGCAAAACTGGGCCGTTGGCAGAATGCTTCCAAATTCACAGAGTTTGCTCGGGGTGTGCTCCCCATAGCCTGCATGCCTCGGTGCCTCTCCCGGAACCCCTGATGGGGTGTCTTGGGAATGTGGGCAAAATCTGTCCAAAATGCCAAAAATAGGCCCGAGCTGCTGACCCGCGGGTCACGACTCCGAAAGTGGCAAAATTGGGCAGTTGGCAGAATGCTTCCAAATTAACAGAGTTTGCTAGGGGAGGGCCCCCGATACCCTGCATGCGTCGAAGCCTCTGCCGGAGCCCTGGAAGGGGCCTATGGGGAAGTCAAGCAAAATCTGTCCAAAATGCCGAATATAGGCCCGAGCTGCTGACCCGCGGGTCACGACTCCGAAACTGGCAAAATTGGGCAGTTGGCAGAATGCTTCCAAATTCACAGAGTTTGCTCAGGGAGGGCCCCCGATACCCTGCATTCCTCGGTGCCTCTGCCGGAGC
>NW_025336558.1:5515-11283 GCF_004798865.1 Varanus komodoensis | reverse complement strand
TAATTCGCAGATGACACTAAAACTGGAGCAGTGGCCACAACTGAGGAGCAGGTACTCCAGATCCAAAAGGATCTGGATAGACTATGGAAGTGGGCAGGAGACAACAGGATGGCGTTCAATGTGGATCAGTGCAAGGTCTTGCACTTGGGGCATAGGAATAGCTGTCATAAGTACAGATTAGGGGACAAGTGGCTGGAGAGCAGCACTTATGAAAGGGACCTCAGGGTGCTGGTTGACTGCAGGCTGAACATGAGTCAGCAGTGTGATGCGGTGGTCAAGAGGGCAAACGCCACCCTTGGTTGCATAGCCAGAAGTGTGGCTTCTAGATCGAGAGAGGTGTTACTACCACTCTGTACGACTCTGGTGCGCCCGCAACTGGAGTATTGTGTTCAGTTTTGGGCCCCTCATTACAGGAAGGATATAGCCAGGTTGGAGTCAGTGCAGCGTAGGGCCACAAGGTTGGTGGCCAGTTTGCAGGGGAAGTTGTATGAGGCGAGACTGAGGGAACTGGGTCTCTTCAGCCTGGAGAAGAGGAGACTCAGAGGGGATATGTTGGCGACATACAGGTATGTGAGGGGATGTCACATGGAGATGGGTAGAGACATGTTCTCCCCTGCAGAGGAAGGCAGGACATGTTCCAATGGAGCAAAGCTTAGGGAGCCAAGGTCCCATTTAGATGCCAGGAAGTACTTCCTGACAGTTGGGACCCCCAGGGTGTGGAATGGGCTTCCACAGGAGGTGGTTGTGTCTTCCTGAACCCTCAATTGTAGCAAACTATGCTTTGGCCAGTTTTCATCCAGCCATGATGATTCCCAGAAGACACTAAGAATCTCTAAGCAGCAAGAATAGCAGGTGTTGTATGTACGATAAACCTGCAGCTTTGTTTGATAAAACCACCCTGGATTGTCTTTTAATCCTAAGTAGCCTTTCTGGGTCAGAGCTTTGGGTGAGCAGCTTTACAGATTTTGTTGCAGGCAGAAAGCTTTCACATACCTTTGCTATGATATCCCAGTCTCTGTCCCAATAGGTTATGGACTCCAGCAACAAGCCAGAGATGATGCTGCAGTTGCTATCTCTTGCCGGGACAAACCAGAATGTACATTTAGAGACTCGGTGTGAAGACCGAATTTTGCCTGGCTGGTTTAATCAGTTTGCTTTTGCAAGAGAGAGGCCAAGATGGTGAACATTCTTGTTTTCTGGAGATTTAACATTTAAATGATTATGAAACAGGTTTTCCCTCTTCTGCTTCTTTGTTTCTTTACTGCAGGGGACTTAGTTACCAGTTCCTCCAAAGGAATTTCTTTCTGTGCTTGCTGGAGAGAGAAGGGATTCTTGTCTTGTTTGAGGAAAATGAGGCAAAATGGCCACCAGCTATAGGAAGCTTCAGATTTTGGATAGCGGTATCCAAATTTGAAGAGCTCAGTGGAGTATATATCTCCAAGCAAAGCAGCAAAATATTTACTTTCCACTTCATGTCCTGAAGAGGAGGTGAAAACTGGAAAATGGGATAACCATGACGGGGACTCTTTTTAGTGCTTTGCAAAGCTCCAATATGGATCTGTTCATTCACTTAATAGTTGCTAAGGAAACAATAGAAAAGATTGGAGGAATATACTCATTCAAAAGCAAGAAATCTTGATTTCTTTTAATCCAAGGGATGGGCAAATTACAGCCAGAAGAGCGTTTTAGGTATGATTTGCACAAGTAAACAAGTAAAATGACCCACATTTTTTAAGAGACTGATTTTAAACTAACTGAAGGGCAAGAATCAGGTTTGCAGTTCTCAGTTTCTGTAACTGTTATGTGCAAGAAAACTGAGCGCAGGGATATGGAGATAAGACTGGAATCTCAGTCTCTTGCAGTCTCCATACTTCTTTCCTGTGCTTGGTCCTGGCTTGGAAGCAAGTCAAGCTGAGATAAAGTCTGGAAACACTCAGGAATGATTGTGGTTTCTTTCTGCAAAGTATGTGAACTTTGCAAGTCATGTGTGCAGAAGCAGAACTCTGCTTGCATGTCGGCACTTGGATCAACTTCCTGTCAGATGCCCATGCTAACACTCAGTCTAAGCTGGACTTAAGGCAGAGAGAAAGTAGTCTAGAGCCCGGGGAGCAGAGTCAAGGGAATCTGAAGAATTCCTGCCCCCAGTCTGGATTCCTCACATCTCATTTCCTGAGCCAGAAGAGTGCCTTTGGATGGTTAACTGTCTGAGAGAAGAGCATGTGGAATTCCAGAGAACAAAAGGATCCGGCTACTCCTTCAGGGAGAAGTTGAAAGAGCATAAGCATGTTCCACCCTAAGGAAGGAAGGACAGATGGACAAACAAAAGAAAGAACAAATGAATGAAAGACCAAAAGAATGAATGAACAAGTGAGAGAACAAAGGGATGGACGGATGACCGAACGACCAAATGACCAAACGAATGAACGAATGAGAGAACGAGGGAATGATCAAACGCAAGAATGAAAGAGCAAATGAAAGAAGGAAAGAAAAGAACCACAGTGTTGCTTCAATCATGATGGGAAGGAACACTTTGCTAGAGACCCAATCATGTCCCTTGCTCATCTACCAGTAAGAACTCAGATTTTAAACAAAGAGAGTACGAGGTCCATGAAACTCACACAAAGGTCAATTGCAAGCAAAGTTTTTCAGACAGACACCCACAGACTTTCCAAATAGGTTCTAAAATGAGACAATATAATATTACCAGGGATGTACTTCCTAGTGGTGAATGTGTTAAACTGGCACTCGCCATGGGCCAGTCACAGACTCTTAGCCTATCCTACCACCTGTTGTGAGCATAAAACAGAGCAGAGGAAAATAGTGAAGGTCACCTTCGGTTCCTTGCAAAAAGAAGAAAGGGGAGGTGTAGATGTAGCATCAGAATCACGTCTGGAATAGCTAGCTTGTCTCTGTCCTAAGCAACCTTTCTGCATCAGGCCATGTGGTCAGCCACCTTGCAGATTGAGTTCAGCGTAAACCCTCGGTACATTCTTCCTGACTCAAATTGGACTGCGTTGTGATTTATTTATTTATTTAGAATTTTTGTATGCCATCCCATCGCATAGTCCCGGGACAGCTTACATAAAATAAATAAACACAATACAAATAATACAAATAAAATCCAGATTCACCCTGATTGCAAATTAAAACCTATAGATGATATTAAAAGTTATTAAAATATTGTTGAAATAAAAAGGTCTTAGCCTGGCGCCGAAAAACAAATAACGACAGCACCAGGCGGACCTCTCTGGGGAGCGCATTCCATAGGTGGGGTGCCACCGCAGAGAAAGCCCTCCTCTGGGTACTTAGCCTCCTAATGTCTTTCACAGAGGGTTCCCGGAGGAGGGCATCTGCTGCTGATCTCAGGGAATGGGAGGGCAAATATGGAAGAATGCGTTCCTTTAGGTATCCAGGTCCCAAGCCATTAAGGGTGATGGACCAAGCCCTTTCTCAAAAAAGATTACCCTGGTTTTAGGGGTAGATTTATGCCAAGTTGGTGAAAATTTGTTATTTGCAATAAGATATTTGTTGCTGACCAAACCTCCAGAGGAATTTTTCCCTTGTCCCGGAGAGAAAGAAAATGCTTGGAACAAATTCCTCCTGCAGACTTAATGAACTAGCCGTGTGAGGCTTTCAGATTGGCTGGCATTCGTTGCCTCTCCTTAAAAGGTCATGTAATTTTTCTGACACTTTTGCTGGAGCTGACAACTTGCTTGAGAAGCTGTTTTGTTTCTCTTTGTTTATTTATTTTAAGGTCAGCATGTAATTTGGAACTAAGATGACCCTGAGCTTCAGTAAGTGGATATTGATCGATATGTCATAGAAGAGGTGTGTGTGTTTATTATTATTAAAGGGAGGCAAATAGAATTCTTGTGTATCAGCTTCTTTCTGTACTGATGGAAGCAGATGGATCTCGGACCACATACACGGTGTAAAGTTTGGGTTCCATGGAACTGGCACTTCTTTCCATTAAGTTCAGCATTAGCTCAACTGGTGCCCATTTCCTTCAGTTATATCAGCATGTTGTTGTTTAGTCATGAAGCCATGCCCAACCCATCATGACCCCATGGACAACATTCCACCAGGCTCTCCTGTCCTCCACCATCCCTTGGAGTCCACCCAAGCCCACACCCACTGCCCCAGTGACCCCATCAAGCCACCTCATCCTCTGCCGTCCCCTTCTCCTTTTGCCCTCAGTTGTTCCCAGCATCAGGCTCTTCTCCAGGGAGTCCTTCCTTCTCATTAGGTGGCCAAAGCATTTGAGTTTCCTCTTCAGCATCTGGCCTTCTAAAGAGCAGTCAGGGTTGATTTCCTTTTATGACAGCTAGTTTCTGTCAAATTCAAAGTGCTGGCATGAACATACGAAGCCCTGAATGGTTTGGGGGAGATATATCTGAGGGACCACCTTTCTCCATATTTCACTGCCAACCACTCAGATCTTCATTGGAAGTCTTCTCCAGGAGCCTGAATAAATAAGGTGGCAAACAAAACAGCAAAAACATGAACTCTGTGTGTGTGTGTTCAAAAACATGTTTGTGCAACATACTTTACAAAGTTGCAGGTTGGTACAGAAATAAGAAAGAATGGACCTGTGGTTGGGAAATGTGAATAAAAAGGTGGCCAAACCGAGAGATTTGTTCATCTGTATCTCCCAGGAAATGGCCCTTCTCACTGCGAGGAAACGGTCAAGCAAACAACGAGCCAGAATGCCAGTGCTTGCCATCACAAGATAACTTTTTTCCTTGGCTTAGATTGCAGAAATTTTCCCTCTTGCCCTCCCATGTTTTACTACCTGTTAAGCAAGGACTGCGGAATAAAAAATATATTTATAGAGCAATCTGCTGAGAAGATTGTTTCTTGGAATTAAGTTATTTTACATCGTTGACATGCTGCATCGCCTACAAAGAAGAAAGCTGCAACAATGAAAAATGGCAAAGCAGTGCAAATATAGTTAATCAGGGAAAGAAAAAACTAAGCTAATCTTATTATGGTTTTCAGTGCTAATGTCTTTCCGAAGCTATAGGAACAGAAAGCATTATGTTGCAAAAATGCCATTCTTTTGCTATTCGAGTTAATAAAAGGCTTAACCAGTTTGAAACCGAAGAGACCCAATGGAATGCATAGGAAACCGGGTCTCTGGGATTTTGCAGGCTCAAATCTCCACACCGCCCTGAGATGACTCTCAGGCTGCAAAATGAAGAATATGATGTCTTTCTTCTATTAAATCAGACCATGGTTCCATCTGGTGCTAGCATTGCACAACCTGGGGTTCCCAGACATCATCATTATGGTTCATTGGCCATGTCGGTTGGGGATCATGGAACTTGTGGTCTTACAAAGTATGGGGACCCAAGGGTGGGAACTGTCACGAGCTGTTCTCTCTCTCCCCCCACCAACTTCTCTTCTTTTCCCTTCACTGCAGAACAAGGCAAGAGGCTTCTAAGAATGACATTTCATTAAAGCAAGCTTACCATGACTGGCTTTGCAATAAAAAGAGAGCAAAAAGAGGTTGGCGGATCGGGTTTCGGAGAGGGTGGATTTGACCTGGTCCTGAATGGTGCAACACTCCCTCTTAGGGATAAGGTCCGCAGCTTAGGAGTACTCCTCGACCCGGAGCTTTTTTTGGAAGCTCAGGTGACAGCGGTAGTGAGGAACGCCTTCCTTCAGCTTCGGCTGATTAATCAGCTGCGCCCCTACCAGGAGTACGACTGCCTGGCGACGGTGACACACGCGCTGGTGACTTCCCGCCTAGACTTCTTTAACGCGCT
>NW_025336558.1:0-5415 GCF_004798865.1 Varanus komodoensis | reverse complement strand
CCCCAAAACTCAGTTCATTGGATTTCTCACACCACTTTTCAGCCCCCCACTCCCTAATTTCTACCCCCCCATCTCAATATCCTATAGAAGTCCCAGCTGTAATATTTTCTCTTCTTTTTCTTCTTGTTAACAATGCTACTAATCATTTTCCCCTTCTTTGTCGGAGTTGAAGCACCTCTGGCGGGGTAAGATGAATGCTGGAACTTTAAACCAATGAGAGCCAGTCTGGTTCTACCTTGCAGAGTTGTTGTGAGAAGAAAGATTGAGAGGAGGAGAAGAATTTACACAATTATATCAATTATATAATACTGACATAGATAATTATGTAAATTTTCCTCCTGGCTTGAGTTCCTTGAAAGGAAAAAAGGCAGGATATAAATAGAACAAATAGTACAGAAATAACTTTGAATGGGGCTGAAAGCTAATCTTTTCACTTCCTGTAAAGTTTTAAATAGCAATTCCTGACTGTTGGAGAACAGGTTAGGTAAGTTCAAAATATAAAATGCATAATAAAACAGTTGTCTAAATGAATAAATGCTTGTGACTTAGTTTCTAATACTTAGTTTCTAAGTTAGAGACTGCAGATAGGCTGATGGCATAAAGATGCTCATAAGAATAATGAAAGAATTCATGAAGAAAATGCTATTAGACTCCAGAATTTTGTGTTCTTCAGTTGTCAACTTGTGAATAAGGAAAGATTAGAAAAGGCATTCATAATTTCTGTTTAAGGACAAACCAGTAGGATTTCAAAGCACAATGGCCTTTCCACACACACACACACACTTTTAAAATGTTATGAAAAAGGCACAAATATAGCACAATATCAGGAAAAAAAACCCCCTGAGGTATGGAATCACGCTTTAACACTTAGAAAAGAGAAAGATTCATGCTTAAAAAAGGCTTGGAAAAGATCATGTGACAAACCCATAGCAAGATGATAGGAAGGATGTGCAAGATTGGGAAAAACTTGAAAAGGTATCTCAGTGGTGGAACCCGTTTTGATATGGGCCACGAAATACTGACTGGCTAAACGCACGAGCAATTCCTGTAACAGTGACGGTGCGTGGCCTGTGTGTTGGTCAACGGTTGGACCTGATGGGGGAAACCTCACAACTGGTTTGGGAAAGCTAAATAGCAAGTAGTCCAAAGACCCCACGCAAAAGTTCCACCTTTTAAGTTCGTCATGTGAGTCTCTGGATGGACAAATCCATCCTTTCCAGTCTGTTTCACTTTTGCAAGGGCTCGTTCAGAAATCTGTTCTGTGCCATTTCTACCTGTTCTGTGCCATTTCAAACCTCCTTTGTCTCCAGGTTGGGGCAGCACACTGCCGCCTCGGTGCCCCTCAGCAGGGAGTCCCCAACAACAATCACCCGCCGCCGTACCTTCCTGGTGGTGGTGGGCGGCCATGCCCTGGCCCTTGCCTCTCCCGCAGTGGCCCCCTTGCCACCTGACGTCCCAGGCTGGGGGTCCTGCTGGTCCCCCGAGGCCTCCTCATCCCCAGCCTCCCCAAGCGGAGAGAACCTGTTTCCCAGCTCCAGATCGGTGCCAGAAGAAGGAGGAGGCCGTGCTGGCCTCCCCCTCCTGTGGGTGACATGCCTCCATGTCTCCACAGCTGCTCCTCCTGTGGCCTCTCCCTCAACCCTGTGTCCAGAGGGGGGCTGCTCCAGGGGGGCCTGGAGAGCTCTCTCAGCCCTCAGGCCCCTCACCTCCTCCTCTAGCAGGGTCACCATCTTGCACCGAGGGCAAGTGTATCCCTGCCTTTCCTGGGGGAGAAGGGCGGACATGTCGCAGCTCTTGCAGCGGACAGCAACACCCGTGACTCCCGCCAAGGCCATCTCCTGGCCTGCCATTGGGATCCCTTCCGAGACCCTGCCTTGGTCCCCTGCCTTGTTTGTCCTGCAGATCCTCTCACTCACCCAGTTCTCCCAGATGAAAACCCACTTGCACACACACACACAAGGATAAAATAAACTTACATGTATAAAATAAACTTAAATTTAAATTGGAGGAAAAACAAAGCACAGCACAAAAAAAACCCCAAAGAAAGAAGGAAGGAAAGAAAGAAAGAAGGAAAGGAAAGGAAAGCGAAAAAAAAAAAAATCTCTGCGACCCAGGGAAGCGAGTCCCCGGACAGCCTGGGCCACAGCTAAGGGACGCAGACAAGGGACGATGCCTTATCAATCCCTCAGGCCAGTGGCCCCGCCCCCTGCTTCCTCCTGGCCCCTCCCACCTTTCTGGCCCCGCCCCCTTCCTCTCCGCTGCTCCTGGCCCTCTGCTCCCCTGCCCAACTCCTACCTTGCCTTCGCCAGTCCCCTGGCCACTCAGCCTCTCTCCCAGCCTGTGCCTCTGCTGCTCTGCCAAGAGGCCAGAGCCAAAATAATAATCATAATCATAATCATAATCATAATGGGTGCAAGAATGGTGACTCAGGAAGGGATCAGTGCCACTTTGTAAACTAATTGAAGGAGTTCAGAACCCACCCACCCCAAACTAAAGTTAAATTTGGAAGCATCCCTGATGGAGATGTCAGCAAAGCTCACACAAAGAAACTCTTTAAGTAGGATGAAGATGCATCACTTGGCAAAGCAAGACAACAGATGTCAACTAATGGCTCCGTCTTGCTCCAATAACATTGACAAATTAGCCTTCAAAAGAACCCTTTGCAGAAGCATTTGAGGACGTCACATAGTTCAGTTCTAGGAAAATACCAGTCATTAAACCCCCATTAGCAAACATGTGACATGCTTTCACCTCAGTTGGAATGACCCAGCCAGGACCCAGTGATGGGAAGAGGAAAGTTGAATACATTCTTTGTCCTTAATGAACAAAACGTATGTTATTCAGGCTCCAGGCCTCATCAGCAGCCACGACACAAGAGATCTGGCTGAGATTAGGCCATGGAAAGGGGAAAATACTCTGTGCGTGTGCTCATGGGCACTCCGAAGTTTAATAACGCAGTAGACAAACAGTGGAAGAACACATGGCATGAAAGACGAGGAAGACTCTAGTCTCTGAAGGAGACGGAGTCTTTGGGCTGACGAGTGGGCTGGAGATCTAATACACAAATAAGACTGATGATCCATACAAATTTTGTCAATGAGGTAAGCATGGACAGACATTTTTATTTCCTCTGCCCACATCAACTTGCATGGGGTCCAACCTCCTTAAGGTCAAACCTAACCCAAGGTTGCGACTCATTCTCCCAGTTTGGTATAAGTGATGTAGTTAATATAACTGGGAAAGTCTCAGCTTCTTGGAGGTGGAGCCAAGGGCTCGAACCTTTACCTTTTCTCTGGCTTTGCTGGTATTTGGAGGGAGAGTCCCCTGTCCACTTCTAGCACTCTCATTGGAAGGGTTGAGGCTCCCCAAATAGAGGAATCATGATTGCATCATCAATAATAACCATCATCATCATGAAGAGCAACAACTATTCAGTATGATTGCCGATTGCGATACTCCTCAGAGTTTACCTCTCAGCCCAGCAGGTGGCACTGAACCTCAGACTCACACGTTTAGGGGGATCTGAGCCAGCCACCCTGCAATTTATCAAAAGTTGTTCCCAGTGTTGGAGTCCTGGTAGTTGTTCCTCCTCACCCCACATAAGGATTAATCACCACCTGCATGCTAAGATGTCCCTCACCAGAAATGTATATAGGTTCCTCAAAGTTCATTCTCATGCCCTGTTGATCAAGGACTCAACAATGACCAGGTCTTTCCATCACTGGGCCTTCCAGACTTGCCCCCAGAAGCTCACGAGCCCATGTGAGTCCACCTTTCCTCATCCTCTCCTTGTCCTCATCTTTATTCTCAAACTCTCTGAAGGGTACTGAGAAAATAGCCACATGCTCCCCCTTCCTTATTTTCTCCTTGATTATGGAAAGTAGGTGGCTCCCAACCATGAAGTTCTGTTCACCAGAAGGTAGGACACGGAGCAGAATTGTGCCTGGAAAAGCACCAAATATTCTGTGGAAAGAACTCTTCTGCATTTCTTCAGGGGAAAAATGCCAGTTTTTAGCAATTTTTCACTTGTATATTCATGAATTTCATCTCTATACTGCTCAAGAGCTGAAGCACTTTGGGCAATTCATAACAATTAGCAAAAGACAGCATGATGAAACACAATATAAAAGTTTAAAACTGCAGTGTAAAATTAAAAAAATCACCATGCAAGCAAAACCTAGCAGCAGTGTAATGCAGTGTCAGGGACCACTGAAATACATTTTGAAAGTAAAAGGCTTTATTTCTTTAACTGATGCTCATGACACTTTTTAGCAGATTGGGTTGTAATGTGGCACAATTGCAGGGTCTTAGCAACGGCAAAATGCATCTCCAATTTCATGTTTCTAGCTTAACAGGTGAACATATTCTAAGCAACAGAATTTTGTAGCCTGCAACAGTAGAAGCTTTCTGTGCATAGCTCACCTTTAATTATATTCGCTCTAAATATATCACTTCAATATCTTTAATTATATATGTTTTTATACACAAATAGGGAGCGAGTGCATGTGTTTTTCCATAGACAGAAAATGTGCATCAAATTTTGCCCTCCAGAAAGGTGTTACTTGAGTTGCAAAATAAATTTTTGACACTTGTTAGCTTGCTTTCCCTCCGGTGCCCCTTGGGAAGGGATCTGATCATTCCTCACCTGCTTCTCTGGGCAAATAATGAGTAGTTAATATCATTTTGTAATACCACCATTGTTAAAATGATGAATAACAGCCATAAAGTGCAGTTATTAAATGTTACTCTATTGCTTGGATGAACTAATACACTTGCAGGGCAACTTTGCTTTGTATTAAGGGCACAATCCTATGCAAGCTTCACAGAATAAAACAACTCCCAGGTTGATTGACTTTTGACTGTCTAAACTCATATAGGATCTGGCCTTAGATTTGCTAAGCTAGAGATTAACTGCTTTTTGTGTTTTGGGGGGTGTATAAGGTTGCAATCCTGCACCTACTTACCCAGGAGGTAGCCCCAAGGAACCTAATGAGACTTCCTTGTAAAGCAAAACGGCCAAACATCCTAGGAAGCCAGTGGGCATCTCTGGAGGGCTAGATGGGGAGGGATGTAATGTAATAATTCTCATTATTGAATACCAGATCAAGAGAACTAGCCAATTAAGTAACTCCCAGCATTTCTGCTGCCTGACTATACCTCCCTGAGGGTGGAGCTAACTCTGGTGAGGAACGGAGGAAATGGGTGTAGTTTGGAATCAACTGTGGGCAGTGCTCTCTCCCATGAATCAACTCACTAACATGATTGGTGGTTTTTACTAATGATTTTTATATTATTATTATTATTATTATTATTATTATTATTATTATTATTATTATTATTATAGCATTTCTATGCCGCCCCTTGCCGAAACCTCGGGGCGGCTTACAACATGATAAAATACATTGAAATACAATT
>NW_025336557.1:0-11343 GCF_004798865.1 Varanus komodoensis | reverse complement strand
AGTCAGTACCTCTCAGCCTAATCTGTAACATAAAATAGAAGGTGGGTAAGAATCATGTTTGCTTTTGTTACTTCCTTGGAGCAAGTGTGAGATAGAAGACGATACCATATTAAAATTGACACTTAAACTCCATCTAAAGTAAAATTCAAAACAAATTTGGAGGTGCAATCTCAGTTGCAATATTTAAGGAAAGCCAAAAGAATTTCATTAAGACAAATTTCTCGGAGAGGTTTTTCACATCCATAGTTATTTTTGGTGCAGTTTAGCTAGTCAAGAACAATTTCCAATTAAGTTTTACATACAAAATGCTAGTCACCTTTGTGGGTGACACAATGCTTTTGAAGTATCACAAGGATCAGAAGAGCTAAAGTTCCTGCACCCTTAACAGTTATACAGAAGAGGGAATTTAGCAGGTAAGAGTTGCAAAACAAATGTCACCAGCTGAAATTTCCAACTAGTAAACTAGTAAAAGAGCAGGAGCCCTGTCTTCTTTCTCACCTGGCCACCCTAAAATAGGAGAGCATGGCCACTTGTGCCTAGCCAGAAATGAGGAAAGCTGTCAGAGGAGAAAAAAGAGAGTACATATCTGCATGGGCTAATTTATATGCATGGATGCAAATTTAGAATTATTGCTAAAACTTAATGAAAATGCATCTCCTTAAGGTTATGCCCAAATGACCCATTTGCCCGCTCAGTCTGCCGTGCACGTGTTAGCTGTAGATGGGAAAGTCAATGTCCTGGTCTCATTTCTTAGGCTTCTTTATCTTTAAACCAGACAGCCTTTCACACAGAGGATTATCATCTGTGAAGCAGGACACGTAGCCACCCTACCCTAGGAAGAGTGAGAATGAAACCCAGTGAAGTCCTCTACTGCTCCAGTTGCATCCTCTGTATCAGTGCAATGGAAGCTAAAATCTCTAACCAGATGCCTCTTCTGCATTCCTCTTAGGACAGGAAAAATCTGGAAGCGGCTTTTTTAAGGAAAGTAAATACCCAGAAGCATGGTGGGGAGCATTTTTGCCTTTTGCAGACACCCCCACACATCTTGACTGTTTTCTTCTCCTGAGTACAGCCTGCTAGTTTCCCCACAATTTCCAGTCAATGTACTTTTTCTGCTAGATCTTTCTGGGGAACAGGCATTAAGGAATTCTTTCTTTCTGTTCCATTTCTTAAAAGGATTACTTGAGTAAGATTAGCGTGCATGAAAATGAAAGCAAGTCCCAGCTAGAGCTCAGGTCCAGTGTCAGAAAAGCACACACAATACTACACATACAATACCACTAGGTCTCAGTGCTAATCCATGTTCTAGGTTGAGACTTACTACATATCCTTGGGAACAAACAGCCTCTTATGGTTTTATGTGACAGATAAGCTGCAGAAAGACTAACGACCCCATGAGACACAGGTCACAAGAACTAATACTAGCAAAATGTCCTGCAAATGAGGCTGTGGCTGAATTCTGGTCAGGGCTATATCAGAAATAGCTAAAGTTCTATTTACAGGGCACAGGTTAAACATGAGCATGAGAGCTTTAATCCTACAATAAAATAGTCAATTGAAAGTTTATGTAAGTGGTAGGAGCAATGTTAATTAGGGATTCTGAATCTTCAATATTGTTTACTTATTTTACATATACCCTTCTCTTGTCCGAGCCTAGATAATGCAGCCTGACATTCCTATTTGTTAATAGGATCAACATTAGCATTACCTGTATGGCAGGTGCACCATACTTAAGATGCCTGCAACTATGCTGGTCCCATGAAATGGCAGAGGGATGTTCAGTCCAGCACTGGAGACTCCCAGTTCACATACTTTCCAGAACAAGATCAAGTTAATAGTTCACTATTTGTGAATGCAGATACTTTTTAATTACAACCTTCTTTATGCTGTTTATTGTTTTTTGCTTTCCAAGTAATAGTTCTCTCTAGAAAGGGCTTTTGCAAACAGCATCAGGAATGTGGAATATTTATGGCCAACATTCATTCTGCTACTAGAGAACTCAAGAGACTGGAATCTCATCCACCCAGTAGGAATGCTGAGCACAGAAAGGTCCAAGGGCTATGAAAACTACTGCAATGTTTTTCATCAATATCATTAATTTGTTGAAGCGTCATGTGTCATAGGAGAAACAGCGCTCCAAAAATAGGTTTAACTAGTTTTCAATTGCTCTTTTTAAACTTCCCGTTAGCAGAATTCCTCTTATGAAAATAAACATAGGACATGACTTCAGTGGCACACTAAACCTGTTGATTGAATCTGCAGAGCTTGTCTAAGATTTTATGCTTTGTTGGTTACATCTGTCTTCCTTATAACAAGTGAGCAAGCATCCACTTCCAGTTGTGGGATAAATTTACCAGGTGAATTTTTATTTGTGTGTACTATGGCACCAGCTTAATTATTCCAGCTGTTCCAGGGAGGATATATCCCTTTGTGTGTGCATCTCATTCACATCATTCAATTTCCTCAATGCTGCTTTGGGTCTTCCCATCAGTGGAGGTTTGGCAGTTGAGTATGGGAAGTCAGGCCTTTTCAGTGGTGGCACTGACACTTTGGAGCACCCCAGCTCTAGTAACAAGTTAACCATGAGTATTCCCAGGGGTTGTGAACTACAGGTTGGTCACCACTGTTATCTCAGTTGAGTTCAGACAACACAATAACCCATGTTTCAACCACACCTCACAGTTAAATGACAACCAACACTCAAGCCTTCAGCATGGATTATCATGTTGTCTGAACCAAGTCACTGACTTTAATTGGGTATCTATGTATCTCCATTTTCGGCTTTTGAAAGACAGTTGATAAACCTAGTTTATGTTAGAGTTAGGTTAACTTTTTTGGGAAGTAATGCAGGAAATCCCAGATCCAAGCCCTGGTACCCCAAGTTAAGAGAAGCTCGGGAGTTGGGCTCATCACTCAGCTACTCTCCCTTAATCAAGAAGCAAGTGCTTCTGCACCCACCATCACCTGCAGAATCTGTGTGTTGTGAGGAGGGAGTTCACAGAGATGAGTTCTCCAACCTCCCAAAAGACCCGCATCTGACAAAAACCTCCCTTGCTCCTATGCAGGGTAATGGCTGGGTCTGGGACTCCCACACAAATACGTTTAATTCACAATGTAGTGTGGATTATTCCTTGTGATCTGAAGTGTGTGTGTGTGTGTGTGTGTGTGTGTGTAAGAAGCTGGCATAGCTAATAGATTCGGAAGTGAGTCAGGAAATTGGTGGTTCAGATCTGACCTCCACAGGTGGTATTAAGCAAATCATTCTCTCTTAGTCTACAATAGTACTGATCTTGCCTTCATGACTGTATTAATCTGAATAAAGTCCTTGAATGCTATATAAATACTAAGAGCAGAAAGGCCAGTTTCATGTCTAAAATGAGCAAGGTAAAATCAAATGGAGCAGTATGCAAAAAATATTTGAAGTTGGAATTCAGAGTATTTTTCTCCAGGTCACTCCACAATAGCAGCATCCTCACCACAACACGTAAATGATGCAGGAGTGTTTAGAGCATCCCCATATGCTGGCTTCTAATCAGGAGAGGAGAGGAGAGGAGAGGAGAGGAGAGGAGAGGAGAGGAGAGGAGAGGAGAGGAGAGGAGAGGATTTTCTTCTAAAACCACCCATAGACTTATACAATTGCTGAATATTACAGAAGCCACTGCCAACTGGGAAGCAGGTGGGAGAACACAGAAATTGAAACAGAAGAGAAATCTTGTTCAATCAGGACCAAGAACTCTGTGGGTCAAGACCAGAACATCTGTCTCTGTGCTCACGCAGAGGATTAGAAGAGTTTACTTTCTGCAAGAGATGTGCAAAAAGTGTATGCACTAGTAACTAGATATTAACAGAAGCCTGAAGAATTGCATTATGTAATGCCTAATATCCCATAAACCTAATATCCCATTACATTTTTGAAGACTAGTAACAAATTACAGACCAAATTCTACAGGGCCCCAAGAGCTCTCGGAACCTAAGGCAGCCTCTGTAGCTGTCCCTCTACCTCCCTCAGCCACTAAACGCTGTTCTGTCCTTCCTCCTGTCCTGGTGGGAAGACTCCCTCATCAGGTACCATGTCCAGATCCCACCTGTTGATGCAAACCCAAATTGAGCCTGGGAAGTCTATTACTAATTAGCTCCTGACGACTTCATGGGAATGTCACCATGGACTGCCTTCTGGAGGAAGAAAACGCCAGACTAACTGGGATCTGCTTCAGAGAAGCACATATTATTAGAAGTACTTTATCCAGAATGGAGGGATACTGCTTAACAGACTCTCCCAGATGGAGTAAGATCATGTCAAGAGAAATCAAAGTGAAGACTGTAGACAACCAAACTCTTTCAATAAACAGAAGATAATGGTATCCACCCATTACATCAGAGAATTCCTTACATAATATGAGACATATGTTCATTACTCAATATGAGTTTTAAGCTGGGGAAAGGATATAGACAAAGGGCATTGTTCTAAGGATTAGTGTGGAGTTGGTTGCAAGTGAAATAATGAAGTAAGATGTTAATAGAAAGATGAGAAGGGAAGAGTCTTCCCAAATCCACAGCTGAGTTGCATACAGAAATCTAAAAGTTCTTGCTTCTCATGCGAAAAGATAACTAAAACAAAAAGTGCTAACATGATCATCATGTTTGTCACAGGGAGATAGCACTTGTATTCATCATGCCACATTTAAAAAAAAGGATAGAGAAAAAAACCTGTCTTTTGTGGGGCAGAAATAGCAAAGCTGTTTTTCAGGGCTCATCTCTCTTCCCAGGGTCTCTAGAAGGAGAAAGTCGCAGTAGAAAGTGGGCGTACACCTGCAGTCTCTATGCCTATGCATAGATGTCAAAGCCCCATGCAGAATGCAGCCTGCCAAGCTACATATAACCTGTTAAAGCAGCATTATGCATTTCTAGTGTATCTTTGGCAACAGGAACACACGCCTTCTTGTATTTAAATCATGGAGTACATGTAATTGCAGAGTAAATGAATTCAGCATAAAGAGGGGAAAAGAAGCCCTTTGCAGTGTGTTCTTATTTTCAAATGAGAAATGTTCGAGGGCTTGGTAGGCTAAGTTGACAGCACCATAATGAAGCACAACAAACTAGGTACACTGCAAGGATCCAGGAAAAAAAACAGATGGAGGGCGGGGAGGAGTTGCAACTGCAGGTGAGTTTATAGATCTACTGCCTTGTCTCATACACCAAGTTTTTAATGGCATCTACCTGTAACCTTCCTGTGTTTTTCTACCTCTTCTTCCATCCCTTTCCTTACTACAAATAATCTATTAAGGAAAAAAGAAGATGGAACTGCCTGATTGGTCAAGGGGGCCAGCTGCAGATATTTGATGTGGCCACAGTGATACATGCCTTAATTACATCCTGTCTGGATTACTACAGCAGGTTCCATGTGGGGCTGCCTCTGAAGACTGTTTGCAAACTCCAGCTGGTTCAGACAGCTCCTGCTGGACTGGCCACAGGAAGCCTGCAACTCCTTGGCTGAAACTATTTCACTGGCTCCCAGTCTGTTTCCAAACACAATTCAAAGAGCTGGCCGTAACCTACAAAGCCCAATATGGCTCAGGATCAGGCTATCTAAAAGACCAAAATCCCCCTTATGAGCCCTCCAATACACGAAGATTGGGGGGGGGGGTCTCTTGGTTCCAGCTCCTTCAGAGGCAGGCTTGGTGGGAAATGCAGGAGAGGGCCTTCTAGGTGATAGCCCCAATTTCTGGAACTCTTTTCCCATGGAGGCTAGAGTGGATTCCTTTTGGAGGCATGCACAAACATTTCTGTTCCAGCAGGCCTTTGGTTATAGTCTGGATCTGTGTGATTGCATTGAACTATCCCTATTTTTTCCTATTTGGTATTTTAATTATTCTTGAGGATTTAATTATATTTTTTCACTTTTGTACATTCTATTACTAGTTTTTAATGTTGTGAGTCAACTTGAATCCCAGTATTGGGAATAGGCAGAATATAAATATAACAACTGTAATACTAATAAAGGCATCCCATGACAGATTGATTGGGACTAGTTCATGGCATCTGAAACCAGAATAAGGGGCAGTCAAACTTAAAGAAGGCACTCAGACCTGCCTAGAAAACTTCCATTGGGTAGGAAGTCACATCTCCTTGACCACTGACTAGAGCAATCCTATATTCCATCCTAAAATTGATGCTGCTATGCTGAAGCTTAAAAATTGTACTCTGCCATAATTGTACTCTGTTGTCACCTTGTGTGGGGAGTGACTGTCATGCTCCTAAATCCTGTGGCAACTCCAGCTTATAAGCTTTCTAGGTTGCTGGAACAACGCTTTTCTTTAAGCTCCTAGTACTGTGCTCTCCAGCTTTCCTGATCTTACTTCCTTCAACTGATCTCTTGTGGGGCTGACCTCTAGATTCCCAGTAAGACTCCATTTTTTGGATTGCGCTTGCATTGGCTGCTCATGCTTCTGACCTCTGCCCACCTTTTGATCTTGGAGTTACATTTACATCATAGACAGTCTCAAGATGAGCCCTGAACAAGCCCTAACAGGCAAGTGGAAGGAAGACTGCTAGGCTGTCGGCCAAGTACATGGGTAGGTGCAGTCATACCTTTATGCTGATGGGCGAAGGCACGTTGCCCTGGGGAAGGAATGGATCTAGTTTAAACTTAGCATTCCCCAGTACACTCCCATCATATTTCTAGAAGCACCAATTTCTTTCCAATGGTGCTGGTGTAGGCTTGATGGTGTGTAGGACTTGAACTGATTTCTACCAATGCCAATTTAACTTCTCTATCATATACTGAAATAACTACACTGGTACATACGTCCATTGTCCTCACCCAGCCAGTACAGGTCAAAAGTAGTAGCAGCACTTGTTGTTGTTGTTGTTGTTGTGTGCAGTCAAGTCATCTCTAATTAACGGCAACCCTATGAATGAAAGCTCTCTAAAATGTCCTAACCCTGCAAAGCTCTTGTTATATTTCAGGCTGTGGCATCCTTTATGGAGTCAATTCATCTCGTATTTCTTCCTCCTAGGTCAAGAATAGTACTGCACAAATTAAAAAGTAACAAACAGGTCCTAATTAGCTGAATTCCAACAAGTGATTTCTTTGAAGCTCTTAGGAAAATGTGTTATGATTTCCCTAAAAAGAAGGGAGGGAGGGAGGACAGAAGGATGGATGGAATGAAGAATCCTTTCTAGAGTTCAGTCTTGCTCCTTCATTTTCTTGCAGAGTTGCCAGGGCAGTATGAATAGATCTGTCCTGGCAGCTTTGCTTCAAGCATCATCCTTTGCTTTAGTGACTCCTCTCTCTATAGCATGCATTTTGTCAGTATTTTGAAGAGCTATAAAAAGTTACTGTCAACCCTAAGTCCTATCTCCCCCTCTCCTACCCATACGCAATTTGTTTTATAAACCAGCATGTAGTTTAGTCTGTCTAAACACTGATCTAGTACACTGCTACAGATCTCCATGGAAACACTTAACTCTTCAACAGCTACAAGACTGGATCTAATTCTTCCTCTCTGGGCTCTTGAGGAGAATGGTAATGTTTACTAAAGAGATGCTGGCAGTGCATGTAGTTTAGCAAAGAACTTGGCCCTTCACTTTGTTTCGCTGAATTATGGACTTAGCACATTAAAACTACAACAACCAAACAAAAAAAACTATTAACACTGGAAATTCTGATTATCGTCTGGTGCTTTATGCATTGCTACCTTACAGATGAGCTCTTGCTGAAGATACATTAAGTGCCAGTTTTGGGTCCACTTGCAATTGTACTAACTTTGATTCTGAAGGTATTATTTCAAAATAAAATGTAGATCAGTCCACAATTTGGCACCAAGTTAACAACAGTCAAGCTTACAAAGAATATATTTACACCTTCCTGAATTCAAAGGTTGTATTACCTCTGAATCATAATGATAATTAGTTGTCGCATCTAGATAGTGCAGTTATCTTGCATTGCTTTAATATATTAAGTTTAAAACACATGCAGTCTTTTAATATTTATGTGCTGGCCATCCCAACCAGATGTTTTCCAGATGTTAAAGTCTGCAATGCTGAGAATAGTAGTTGAATAAATCTGGAAGGCACCCGATTAGGAAAATAGCAATACACTGTACATTTTTCCACAGTTACTCTTTTATTACATTTATGTCCCACCTTTTCTCCTCTTGAAAGGAAACCAAGGCACCTTACATCACCATCATCCTCTCTATTTTACCATCACAACAACCTCGTGAGGTAGGTCAGCTGACAGTCAAGGACTCACCCAGTGAGGTTCATAGCCTGAGTGAAGATTAGACCCAAAGGAAGGAAGACAATTATTCCTTTCACTAAAGATATATTAGAATTGCGCACACAGAGAGAAATGCTAAACCTTGCAATAGTGATCAAGTGCATTCAGTTTCGTATATATGAAGCAAAGGCACTGATGCCACTCTCTCCTCAGTTATTTAACTTCTAGAAAGAGACCATGAGAAAAGGAACAGACTGACAACTCCAACACTCAGATTAACAACTAAAAAAAAGAAATGGAAAAAAATAGGAAGGGACTGATTTCCCAGTGGCAGGTAACACAAAATAGAGAGCCTGTGGTGGCCAGGCACAGCTGGAGCACTTGCAAAGCCACACATTCAAGGGCTTAATCAAAGGAGAGACACAGCATGATCGCTGCATGAACTATGGACTGGAATTCTTTCACCAAGTAGACCAGGCTGGGGAACCATTTAGCCCCCAGGATCTGGACTGCTTTCTAGCTCATCCCCTAGGAGTGAGATGCTGTCAGGGACAGACCCTCCTTCCTGAAGCCCTTCCCCTGACATCCCAGGGGAGTTTCTCTGTGTGGGGAGAGGCCCAGAGCAACCACTCCTGCAAGGAGAATTTATACTGTGGGCAGAACCAGTTTCCTGGAGACAACAATAGCAAGACAAACCAACAAAAGCAAGTCAAAATGTAGGGCTATTCCAGAGCTTACTTGCATATTGTTCCTAACTTTGCATTAAATTAGCTTGCACTATTGTTACTCCCAGTTCCTGATAGACTTAACTCCACGTTCCATCTTTTTCTCCCACACTCACTGGATGTTAAACTAGTACACAAGGCAATCACTAGCCAAAACGTTTGGCTAAGAGAATCACACATTCTCACTCATCGCCGCAAATTAGAGGCACGTGGGAAGGCTTCTGCCACAGAGGGAGACAAATTGGTTTCTAAAGCATTCATGTTTTCAGGAAAAGGCCAGCCTCTTTGGCAGTAACCTCTGAATTGACACGCCTCCTCTTGCAAAGGAAAGAAAGCAGCACCAATTAAAAAAAATATAAGTGAGTGAAGTTTGAGTTATCCCAACTACTCAAATGGATCCTCTGGTATAACACCATTTAAAGAATTTTCCAGTCTAAAATTACTCACATAAAACTGCACCCCTCCCAGCACTTTTTAACATGCAAAGTTTTTCTTGGCTTTCAGCACCTGATATACTACCTAAACTAGACATGAATAAGTGGACTTGGCTAAAACCTCTGACTTTCCATGGGAGTTACTGGGTGGCAACTTTAGAAACCAAAATCTATTTGTGCCATGCAAAAAAGCAGTTTTTTCACATTCAACAATGAATGTATTAAAAAACCCTGCCATATAACTCAGCTCTCATGGCCAGCTTTACCATGAAGCAATTGCTACAGGCATAAGGAGGAGCCACCTTCCCATCTCAGGGAAGGTGTGTCGAGAGAGAAGGAGAGAGAGAGAGGAGGGATAAATCTTGTTGGCAGTGGGGGCTTGCTTTGTTTTGTCTTTTACTTCAGATGTGAAAGGCCTCCTCTACGGGGACAGTTCAACTAGTTAAGAATATAGGAAGCTGCCTTTCACTGAATGAAACCACTGGTCCCTCTAGCCCAGTACTGCATACAGTGACTAGTGGCACTTCCCCTCCAGGGTTTCATGCAGGAGCTTGAAGATGCTTTGTATTCAACCTGGGACACTCTGAATGCAAAGCAGGTGCTCTACTAATGAACTACAGCTCCTCTCCATGTGCTATGTTCACTTCACTGCTAGCCTGAGTCTGTGTAAACACTTCTACCCCTCCCATGGTTTCTTGAGCAGCATATTTAGCATGCCATGCAAGTAATTCATCTGCTAAAGGACCTGGCAGCACTTGTGTGGTATGCTAAACATGCTGTTAAGAGAACCACTTGGGCAGATGCCTCCATAGCCTTAGGTTTACACATACCCTCATGGACATGGGAGCAACCACAGAAGTAGGTAGGTCAGCAATGTCTCAGACCATGATGGAACCAGAGGGGCGCTTCTTTGGGATTGTGGATCTGTCTCGTTCAGCCTTTTGGTTCTCTCTAAAGTGGTTAGCTTGTGGTTAGATTGGAACCATGGAGCAACCTGCACAGAAGCCTTGAGGTGTGGCCTCACCTTCAAGTAATGGCAACATGATGATGATGATGATGATAATGCAGAACAAGGTATACCAGTTAGAAAGATGAGATCCATTCCAGGCCAGGAAGGCAGAAGGAAGCCATGGAAATTCATCAGACCATTGCAGTAGATTATTAATCAACAAAGAGCAGTACAGGTGCTCAGTTAGTAGCTACCATCCCAAAACAGAATAGGAACCCACTGGCTCTCTTGTAAAAAGTTAATCTGCTTCTTAAGGATGTCTTTAAGAAGGAAAACTTTGCAAAGCATCCACAAAAGAACCATCTCTCTTCCTCCTTTTTTATAGCCATAATTATTTCTCAGAGCCAACTAGTACATTCCTTTGTTCTGATTGCTTGAACCTAAAATACACACACATACACACACCCATCTTTCAACATTCACAGTGCAAAGAACACTGCAGAAAATGCTGGAAAGTTCTGTAACATCTCTGTCTGACCTTCTGTCCATGGAAACACGCAGCTGAAAATACAGGTGTAATTCACTGCTGTGAAGAGCACTATTTCCGCAATGCTGGTGGGGACTTCTTAGGAAGAAAACTCTACCTGTGTTTCTTGCTATTTTCTAAATTTTATTGTTGTTGTTTTATTATTTTACAATATTATTTTCTAAGATAAATTATTGTAAAAACAACATCAGAAAACTTTACAAAGTCATTCAACAGGTGCATGCTATAATGATCACTAGGATCCAACTCAAGGGTAATACACTTAACACCTGTAAGGAAAGGTTTTGAGAAATATTTTATCTACTTGTTTATTTCAAAAGTCTTACTTTCAGTATATCGTCAAACATTAAAGAGAGAAAGGAATCATAAATATACATCACTGAAATAACCTGTATCACCTGTTACCTGCATTTCACTGATTTCCATTACAGGCAAATGACTAGGGTGGAGTTCATCTGGAAGTAAAC
>NW_025336556.1:0-12502 GCF_004798865.1 Varanus komodoensis | reverse complement strand
AGCAAAACTGAAAAATAAGACCAAAGGGGAAAAGCAGTGAAAAATCCAGGAGGGAAGGGAGAAATGGTGAGTTTCCGTTTCAAGGTAAGTACAGAGAAAAAAGTGGGCCCAGACCTTTTACCAATGTAATAGCCTCCATGGTCGATAAAGATCCCTTCATGGTCACAGGCTGGATCCTCAGCTCCACTGCTGTCCGGCTCAGTGATCCCGAGAGAGATCAAATGCTAGACCTTCAGAAGTCTGTCCTCTCGAAGCAAAGACCAAGAAAGGAACTGCGTGCTCACCCCTTCCTCCCACTGCGTGGCATGCAAGCACCCAGCCAGCACCCAGCCAGCACGCAGCTCAGCTCGTAGGCCTGGGCGCACGGAAGGCTGCAGAGAGAGCGGCCAAGGGCACCTCCCCACTTCCAGCCTGTGTTCACCTGTGCCTTCTTCTAACCAAAGTGCTAAAGAACAGCGAGAAGCAGCCACGCTGAGAAAACAGGAAGTGAGCCATTGTGCATCGTAGTTTGAGTTTCTGCCTGAAACCATCTTCACGGGCCCCAGAGCCATCCCCATATCCCAAAGGGAGCGCTTTCCAACCCCCCGTCGCACCTCCACGCATTTCAGCGCATAGCCCATGCGCTGCCTGCTGACCTCAGCTATGGGATCCAAGCTTTGTGTATGTGCTAGTAACATTGCGGGTTCGGTAACAGGATCCTAATCAGCACCCTGTCAGTTCTGTGAACACACTGTTGCTTTTCCTAGAGCAAGAGAAGAAAGGGAGCCTGGAGCCAGACTTGAAAGGGACAGTGCAAAGATACAACTTGATGCCTGATGCAACACAGGTGCTCTTAGTGGGCTGCTGGCATTCAGCCAGGGTGGGTAGTGGCAAAAACTGGGACATAGCTTGGACTACTGGGCAGAATAGGAATGTAATTACTGAACAAAACAGCCTAGGAGGACCCTGCCATCTTTATCAGGGCTAACGTCTCTCAATCTGTTTCTCATTTTTCCAATCTGAAGTTTAATTCACCACAATATGTAAACATAAAATTCAAAATATTTTTCCACACATTTCTCCTTACATGAAATTTTGTATTAGTCTTGTCAAGTATCATCATTGTTGCAAGTATTTTTCCTACTTGAAGGGCATTTTGAATAGATGTATTTTTGTGAGCAATTTCTTTTAATAGACATATAGACATTTCAGTTGGAGAACTTCACTGTGAACATTGGAGAAATGCAACTTTGGAAGGCCATGTCAATTTAGCTTTGAGTCTTTTTCAAATTTGACAAGATTCAGTTGGTTCAAATTAAAATATGAACTTCAACTGATCAAATTTCTCCAAAATCTGTAATCACAAACAAATGTGCTAACAAGTTAAGCCTCCCGATTTCTTTTTATCTGTGGATATTTTAATGGTTATTAGCAGTTCTGACTGGAAATGGAAAAGCTAGACCAATAAGAAAGATGTGCCTAGTCCATGAGAAGCTGACATCTATGCTTAATTATCAAAATCCATTGTCTTATTAAAACTAGACTCTCCCTAACTTACAGGTTGGAGTTGGTGTTTTCTCTTGATCCTGTGCTAGAGGGAAAATGTACCCGTGTGCTCGCAGCGCTGTGGTAGCTTCTCATTTCATACAACATGAGGAAGAAGATATGAAATACATACATGAAATACATATATAAGATTGTTACATCTCTACATTATAACTAAAAAGATAATTGAACACGAACGTGCACATGGTGAGGCTAAAAAAACCCTACAATTTCCAACATACTCCAGCCTGCCATGGGGAATGCTAGGAGTTGCAGGATCTTTTTCTCCCTAAACTAGGATTACACCCTAAATATGCTACAAGGACGAACCAGGGAAGCAAGACATGGAATAAGCCTTTACACAAACTACGTGTATAGTAACATATACTTCTTCTGAAATGCATCAAGCTGAGAAGAGGATGCAAAACCAAGAACAGCTTTCATGAATAGACTTCCTGAGAACTGGCCGTGCAAACCCGCTGCTGCAGACAAGGCAAAAAATCGAAACCAAAAGCAGAGGCGCTGAACACTGACTCAAGCCCTGCCTGGTCAGGCAAGCCAGGAGGGCCAGTGATCAGTCCTGCCTTTCAGTACTTGATGACTTGCCACTCCTAATCGCAGACTGAAATCTATTCACCCTCTTTTCTAACTTAACAAGGATGGCGCTCTGTGGTGTCTAAGATAAAGATACATCTTTATCTGGTTCCACAAGAAACTATGCAATTCCACTGACACTACCAATCTCCAACTTATTTTTGGGGTAATGATATGTGCTGATTGACTCTTCCTGGTTGGCCTTTTAAAGGTGAGAATGAGCTGAGGTTAACAAAGGATGCTAAAAGCCACACAAATGCCTTTTTCAGATATGTGTATAGTAGAAGGCAGGGGGGAAATGGTGGTCAAACTACTTTACATGGATGGCAAAATGATAGCAGATGACAAAGAAAAGACGGAAGTATTTGGCTCAGTCTTCTCCCAAAAGAGGTACTTTGTGGTAAAGTTCCCCATACTTTTAAAGACGTATCCTAACAATGCCCATAGTAGAACCGTTAGGGCTAGAACTGTAAGTGAGCGAGTGTTCGCATCGTGGTCTTCTGTTCATGAAATGTGTGGTTACTCCCTGCTATCGTGGCTGAGTGGTTTGAGACCTGCTTCAGGATGCTTGCATAGTGGGTAGAGATGTATGCAAATTTCACTTTTGCTTGCAAAATATGCAAACATGTATCATTCAATGAGAACACAAACATGCATCTATCAAAAAAAGATTGCAGATTGCCAGACATGTTCATAGTCAATTAGTGCAACTTTCTCAATTCAGTTTTCTGCAACTTTCCTGATTTATGCAAATCTCCCCATGGACAATCAACTGCAATTTAATCTTTGGCAGGCAGTTGCAGAAATTTAGAAATCTATGCAAATTTGCAGGCATTTACACACATTTCATATTCAATTGCAGCTCCACCAGTGCAATTTTCCTGCTGGCACGAGTGAGCAGAAATCTCAGATGAGCACAAAAATCAGCACCATACAAGAGGCAAGATGGCGTTTGGGAAATCCTTATGATCCTAGCAGTAGCTTCCCCAAGAAGTAGTACGTGTGTTGGCCCATGCCAGCACAAAAGGAGTCAAAGGCTGACAAAAAGACAGGCTTTCTACCTCTAATTGCAATTCCATGAACGGTTCTGTGCATTCATACATATGGGCTGTGCCACTGCCCTATGGAATCTGGTCCAGGAAGCTTCTCTAGCTGACAAACTTTTGGAGGATCCCCTCTGCTCCACTGTCCAGTGCCAGCGTCCTTCACTAATTCCTACCTATGCTCTTTGTTCCTGAGAGTTCTGCTCATGACCCCAGAACCAAGGAAGATCTGAATACCCAACAGTTCTGATCCTGGCTGCACTATACAAATGCAACCCCAGTTTCAAACACTGAACTTGACACAGACATCAAAGTGAGGACTGTGGTGGACTGTGTGAATGCACTGGTGCCACTCGGAGAACTACAGTTATGGGTCAGAAATCTGCTTTCTTCTGCATGGGCTCTGTGCTTCACCTATTTGGGCAAAGAACAAACTGGCAGACAAGGCCAAGAGCAACAGGATCGCATCCCGATAGATCTGAAGCAACAGAAACTGGAGGACTAAAATCTGTGGAAATATAGGAAGGCTGATGGCAGAATGATGCAGCTGCTGGGCAAGCCACTCCGGGAAGCCCATTCCAAAACTGGGGCGCCAGGATTCTTCACATACTTCCTGTTTCCCCCCCTCCCCACTGCCCCATGAGTACCCCTGCAAAGCAGCCTCTGCCTCGTTTCAAGTCACATTTGTGACCGCAGAGCTGCAAGGGCTGTGACAGGGTGCGTTACAGTTGGATCCACAGGGCAAGCATCTGAGGTTAGAGGTGGGATTCTGAAATGTCCTATAGCCATCTAGACTATCTAGCATCCATACATGTACTGCTACTTTCCATTTGTGCCCGTGGTTCAGGATTGCGCAGCTAAGGAATTCCCCATTAACATGTGAACTGGAGCTGATCCCATTTCTTCACTCTCACTAGACATCACCAAATCCTCATCACAGTCAGGACACATGAAAAGAAGCTACAACAGCCCCCAGGGCAGAGCACAGTTTAAGTTTCCCTATTGTTTCCAGATGCTTTTTGAAATTGTTATTAGCACTTCTGATTGGATGATTTTTAAAAAGCTGGAGCAAACCAAGCCCAGCCCAATTTTACCCAATGTTCCCAGTTGCCTGTTTTTAAGATGTAACTACAGGACTGTATCTTCTGGTTCCTTCCTGAAATGTTGCTCCCATCTAAATGCCTCTTCATTAGGTCCTTTAAAACAGTCCTAACCTTTATCTGAATTAAATCATTAGTTGGGGAGGGGGTGGTGAAACACTTCAGTGTCCAGAGCTGCTAATAGTCCTTTCTTAAATCTCCACAGTGTTTTAAAATTAACCTCAGCTTTCGCCTTCCTCCAAATATAATTATTAATCCTAAGCCACCTTTCTTCTATGTTAGACTCTGAAGTGGCAATGGACAAAGCTTATAAGAAAATTTATACATGGGAGACCATTCATCTTGATAGCAAATATTCATCTGAACTAAGAAATATGTAACGTTAATCATCTATTCATCTTGGTTTTAACTTCCTATTTCAGTCACTTTCCTTTTCAGTTTAGGTTTACTCATTTGCCTTATAGGAAAAGCACATCCCCAAATGATAGATACATTGACTTTTAACTCTGAAACCCATTACATCATAGATCTGGTAGATTTCTTCCTAGTTCAAGAAACCAATTAAATTTTCTGCTTTCACACAGTTCGGCTTGTAATCAGACCCCTTGTTTGCAAACATCCCCATAATGTTAAGGACTTCTTTAAATAGCAGCCTGGACTCAAGATCTCTTAGGGCTAAACCATCTAGAAATGACCTTGCCTGGCTTCAAAGCCTTCCAGGTCACGTCATGCATGAGGCATGTAGTTGCTGGCTGCTGCTGCGGCTGAGCGGTTAGACCTGCTCCAAGAAGTTTGGCTTGTGGGCTTCTGGCACTTCCTTCTTTTTTGGTCCAGCCATTACTGCTTTTTCTTTTGTTTTATGCACCAGGCTTTCCACGGGTGAGGGGTGCGATTTCACCTACATTTCTCTATTGGGCTCAGCTACTTTCACTTGCTTCCCAGCCTCATGCATCTCTCTGGCTTTCATCAATGCAAAGGTCTCCTCTCCAGTCTTCACTTTGATCACCCCCACACTTGCCTCTCTCCAGCATTAACCCACCATTTTTTCACTTTTCTCACTGATCACAAGACACCCCTCCCTAAGGGGAACCCAGCTTCTTGACTTCCCCCAGATACAGCATAACTTTTCCATCCTCGCTTCCAACAACCTCCATGACCTCATCTCTTGACAGGTTCATAAGGTCAGCTCTCTGCAGTGAGGGGGCCCAGCTCTGGCATAGTACAGCCTGTCCAGACAGAGTCTTCCAGTTCTGATGCGGAGGAGGGAGTAAGCAGAAGACTTTGCCAAGTGAAGAGTCTCAGGCAGAGAGCAAGAACCAGCCCACTGGAAAGGAAGGAGACATTTCAGAACTTGGTGGGGTCAGATAAAAGGGGAGTTCCTAGACCTGGAAGGAGATGGCAGGAGAACTGAGCGGACCAAATAAGAGGGAACCAACATTCCCATCATCTGGCCTGACTGTTCCACAAGAAGCTGATTTTGAAATCGCTCTTCAGCACAAGTTCTGTCTCTATTTTATTTTATTTTCCGATTTATATCCTGCCTTTTCCTACAAAGGGCTCAAGGCAGCTTACATCATTCTCCTCCTCCATCTTATCCCCACAACAACAACCCTGTGAGGTAGGTTGGGATGAGAGTCTGTGACTGGCCCAAAGACACCCAGCTGGCTCCATGGCCGAGCGGGGACTCGAACCCACATTGTCTGAGTCCCAGTCCCATGCTCTTCACCATGCTTAACCCATGCTCTTAACCACTACACCACACTGGCTCTCTTTCTTTCTTTACAGGAAGTACTGGATTTCTCAGCAGCCTGTAAACAGGCAATCCCCACCACCAAAGAGCCACAGCCTTTGCATCGTCATCTGTTGCATGGATAGCAGTCAAAAAGTGACTCAGCCTTTCGTGGGTCACGTCCAAGGTCTACTTTGGCTGATTAAACTGTGCAAGAGTGCCCTCGTGCGGCAACTGAGGAATGAAATGGCATTTTATTGACTTGGCCCCTTTCCGTTTGCTGTAGCCCCATGCAAGTGAAAACTACAATGAAATATTGCTGTGTATCTTCATCTCCTAGAAGGAGTGTTTCTTTCTTTGGGAGCCGATATGGCCCAGCGGTTGCTGTTGCATTGGGATGAAGGAGACCTGGGTTCTTCTCCCTGCTCAGTCACGAAGCTCACTGCCTGACTTTGGAAGAGGCACTGATTTTCAGCCTAATCTACCCCACAGGGTTCTTGTGAGGATAAGATGGAGAGGAGCAATAGGATTATGTAAGCTGCCTTGGGTTCCTTGCAAGAAAGGCAGGATATATATTTATGCCTATGGTTGTTGTTGTTGTTGTTGTTGTTATAATCCCCCTCTTGGATGCACACCTTAAGATGGTGAGGGGGATTGATAGGCTCACGATAAGTTGGAGACAAGTTGGTAGCATTGTAGCAACAACAAAAACAGATAAAGAAATAAATAGGAGCCCTAGAGTATTATTCAAGCCTTGTGGGACATGTGGGTGGTGATGGGACAGCAACCACCTTGCCCATCTTTCTCTCTCTTACAGATGCACACACACCACAAAACCTCTCCTTGCTGTGCCGGAGGGTTGCCAATCTTCAATGAAAATTCTCCTTTTATTCTGAAGGGCATGCTTCAAGTGTGCAGATGCATTTGCCACCACACAGAGAGACTCTCAACTGCCTACTCTTGCTATTTGAGGGCACTTACAACACCCAATACAAACACAGAAGAACAGCAGGGCAATGTAGTCATGCCTAAAACAAGGATGGGGAACGTCTTTCAGCCTGTGGGGCACAGCCATTTGGAGCAGTTCTTGGGGCCATGTTCCAGTGACAAGTGGGGCCAAAGACACCAGCGGCCCAGACTGAGACTGGGAGGGCCACCTCTGGCCCCATGCCTGAGGTTCCCCACCATGGTCTAAATCCTGGCATTAAAAAAGGAAGGCAGGAAGGTGCAACCTGCTTTATCAAAAATGTCCTGTGTTTGTTTGTTTTAATATAAATGCTTTAAAGTTAATGTTGAATATTTGTGATGAGATAAGGAACATCTCCAGTGGGCCATAGTTAAGCCATCGCCTCTTCTGGGAAGGGGACAATGATTTTTGAAGAATTCACGGCCATGAGAAGACTCAGATCTGCCACAAGTGAACAGGCTGTGATTTCGCTTAGTCCCAAGGCCACAGCCAAGATGGACACTGACCACAGGGTGAGGCCTGAAAAATGTGGGGTGCTAGATTGAGCTCCCCGCCCCCATTGAGCCCAATAGCCAGGAACCTCCAAGCGAGCATTTCCTGAGCTGGGGTGGCTAGAAAGAGCAAACCCGAAGGCAGAGGCACCCAAAGATGGCCTCACCTGGCTCACCCCTCACTCGCCAATGCAGACAACACCCTGTTGCCAATCGCAGCACCCCAAAACACCCTAAAAGTATTTGGCCAGAGGAAGGTCCCAGGAATAGTTGGCCAGAGGGAGGCCGCATAGTAAAAACACCACAGTTATATTGTCCCAGAAGGGAGAGGGGGATAAGAACAAAATGAGCTTTGTGCAACCCACAGCTGCCAAGCTAGCCCGACCTCCAAAGCAGTAATCAAAGGGACAGTGGAAACTGGTTCTAGCCGCCATGAAAGCTGCAAATGTGCAGGGAGTAAGAACATGGCAAGCCTGTGTGAGCCTCGAGCAGATAAGAAATAAACATGGGAAAAGTCCAATCCTTGACAGAAAAAAGGACTCTTTGAAGCTAACAGTAGTGGGGGCATGCATGCATTGACGTTTTAATGCATTAGATGTGTATTAGGTGACCTAATCGCTTACGTAGGGTATAAAACGCATATACTGAGGAGCAACTTTCGAGACACTGCTTCAGGCTGAACATCCCCTTTCGTCCCCCTTTATTCTATAGGGCACTGGAATAAAGCTGGTTTTGGCTCTAAGTCTCGCCTCAGGCTCCTTTGGACCCGGGTCTGGGGTCCACCCGGGTTTGCCTTAGCTGTTGACTGTCTGCATTCGGTAACAAGGCCTCGTACGGCTAGGAGGAGAAAATGCCTGGCTGGCCCGGGGACGAAGAAGGGCTCGGCTGGAGCCGGGAGGACCGGCCGGAGCAAGTCGCCTGGGCCCTGGGCCCTGTCCAGGGTCCTGAAGCGCTCGCCTCCGGCAGCCTTGGCTTGCAGAAATAGCGAGCCCTTCTCAGCAAAGGCTGCCTTCCCTTTCTTTCGTTCTCATGAGGATTGCTGCGGCCCAGCAATGCGAAAAATACACTTAAATTGGGCGTGTAAATGTGGCTAAAAATACATCCAGACAAATGCAGAAACAGGAGGGGAGAAAGGAATACAAGACCAGAAAAATGGGCTGTGCCACCTATTCATGCCCGCCCCCAACTAATGTATGTTTTTCTTCTTAAGCAGAGGTCTAAATAAGGTGCCCTCCGTGATGATGGAGAACAATTTATTTATGTTTTCAGAGCAGCTTAGAGTGATGCCTAATGTCCCTCAAGTCGTAGCTCCTAGGCAAAGGGGTGTGTGAAGAAACTGCCTGAGGCCAGAGAATGTTCTAGAAGCCTGAGGGAAGGAGAAATTACCTCAGAGACAGGGCCCATGATAAAAGTTAGAGAGAAAAGCCCAGCATCTTGCCATCCCTAACAAGTGGAAATGATAAATAACATTTCCACTCTTAATAATCTGGATTCTAATCCTCCCTGAAGAAATATCTGCCTGGCTGAGCAGGTTTCAAAGCTATAAAATACGGATTAAAACTGTGTTCTCCTCTATTTCAAAGCTGTGCTTCTCTGGACCTCCTGCACCTCAAGTGATCTTTGGCAGCCCAACGAGGCTTCATTTCTCTTCTCCCTTTCCTCAAAGGACTTTTTTAAAGAAACATGGGGCTTCTTGCAGAAATTTTACCTCAGCCTCTAGATCTGAGGCAAATTTGAGATGGGTGAGGAAGAAAAAAAGGCACTTAGCTGCCTCTCTGAGGATTTATCAATCTATCTATTTATTTGGGATATTTCTAGGCTGTCCAATCACATTGAGTCTCTGGATGGCTCACAACAAAATCAATAAATGCAACAGTAAAAATATAAATATCAACATATCATAAATACCCCAACAATACTAAAACTAAATAACCCACAACTGCAAGAAAAATAACATTTATTAAACATCAAAATACTGGGTAAATAAAAAGGATGTGGGCAATACCCAGATATTACAAAAATGCCTGAGGCTTGCAGTGACCTCTACCTGAAGGGGAACAAAACCCAGGAAATTGCTTTCTCATGGAAATTCCCATCAGCTGGGGACACTGAGAGCAGGAAATGGTACTAATAAAAATGAATTACACATCCCTTGTCTCTAGATGCCTTAAGTGCTCTTCCTTCCTTCCTTCCTTCCTTCCTTCCTTCCTTCCTTCCTTCCTTCCTTCCTTCCTTCCTTCCTTTCTTTCTTTCTTTCTCCCCTTCCATTCCCCCTTTCAGATTAAAGGTGATTCTGCAAACACTTTTGGATCTGACTGGATCCAAACATCTTGAACAGGACAGCACTCAGTCATCCAACAGCTTTCACACTCCCCAAATTGTCTGACAGACTTCCACCTCCAAAAACATATCAAAATATGTTTAATAGATACCTGAAGAAAATACTTTTAGAAATGCTTCTTTTGAGGGGGGAAATACATTTGAATGTTGTGTTTAAATCAGAGCTTTTTCTGCATAGGTATAATAGAAAACATGGAAAACATGGAAAGAGCAAGAAACTGATTGCTGAACACAGACCAAAAATAGGCTAATTCACCAATTCATAGCCCACACATCCAACATAAATTTGTCCTGTTAACTGAAGGACTGAATATTTGCCCTCAATAATGTTGGGGAAACATTATTTCTAGGTTTTTGAAAGAAAAGTTGAGGCAGCAGGCCTTATATAAGCTGTGAGGAAAAGGGCTACATGTAAAGAAGCTGCCCCCAAGGCAAGAGATTTTTCTGGAAGGGAAGAGGAAATTATCTGGAAAAATTACCTTGAAAACAAGGCCTGTAATAAGAGCTGCAGAGGGAGAGAGGACAAGCATTTTATCATCCCTGGCTTATAAAACAAAATGCCCATTCCTCTCTTAAACTAGACCCTGCTTGTGCTAGTAGAGCTGGAAGAACCAGCCTCAAACACAATTTAAAAATATACTTTTGACCATTGTCAGAATCCCAGAATCTCAATTTGAGAAGAGGGAATAAAACTCGGGTTCGTGGGAAAGACCAAGTGTCCAGACCCATCTGAGGCTTTATTGTATTACCCCAAGGTTCCCGCAGTACTCATGATAACGCATGCATTACCGGGCAGGCAGAGGTGAACCCTGTTGCAAAGCTTCAACACCATTACAGGGCATTTATAGGTACACAGGTACAGGGCAATTGATGACAGAATGCAGACATTACAATAAGATTCTGAGGTCATCGCATACAGAACAGATAAAGGAATGTCAGTCAATCATACAGAGACAATGAGATTGCAATATTTCTAATTGCATTGTATTGACATTTTAGTTGAATGGATAACTTGAACCCATCTCCAGGTCTGCTTAGACATGTAAATTCAAGCTACTGAGAAACTATGCATGAACTCAAGACTCTTATCTAGACTCTAGACATTCTGAATTGGCCAGGACACGTGGAGCTCTGGGCTAGGAAGATACTTCCTTGTAAAACTGAATTACAACAATGATTATTAACAATGTATATTTGGACTAAATGGCCTGTCTACTGTAGCTTATAGCTAAAGGTGAGAGAAAGGGGGGGGGGGAGGCCATTTGAAACAGTGACTTAGCTTGGTTTGAGAAGTACAGGATTTGATCCCACAGAAGTAATGTTTTTCTGACAGGAAAATTATCCAAATTTTCCCAACAATCCCCCCTTTGTCACTAGCTTCTCTATGTGACACAAACAAGTGAGTCAGTTTGGATAAATCCTGTTCCAAGCTTTCTTTTTCTCAGAAAATAGCTTCCATCTCAAAACTAAACTGATGTGAGGAGAAAGTTATTGCATACAGTGGAGACTTGTGTATTTGCTGAGAGTTCAAAGGGTAGGAAAAATGGGAAACAATTGGAAAAAACAGCGAAGAAAGAGAAAGAAAAAAGAAAGTTCAAAACACATGCTATGCAACCCCAATGCTAGTAATCCTCCTGGGAAACTCCATGCTGATTTTGGCCCCCTTTGGCTGCAAAGAATTCAGTGCCAGCCAGCTCTCATCCTCACCTGCTCCCTCACCTCTCTCCAGTTTTGCCACTCAATTTTGAGGCCTGGTTCCTTTGCTCCCTAGGCCTCCTCTGACCCACTGCAGTCTTAAGAATTCCATCCTCGTCTGGGCTGAGGCCCTCACGGTGATGAATATCCTGTCGGAGGCCACCATCCCTTCTAGTCAGCAAACCTGGTGCTTTGCAAGGTGGGAGCAGTGTGAGGTGAGGCAATGGCCTGATGGTCCAGTTCAGTCATTTGTCTTGCCCTTTTAGGCAATTCTTTGAGATTTCGTTGCCTAGGCTTCACTCAAGTTTCTTAGCTGTAGACCTTGCCTCTCATGGTTTGCCTGGTTGGTTCTTTCCTTGTGGATGATGCAATGGAGCAAGGCAGAACACAGGAAAGGATTCCCGTCACAGTCACTGCAGTTCCTGGAGCCAGGGCATAGCATGGGACATGGAGGGCTTTTCCTTCCAGGGCTGTAGAGAAAAGGGAGTCTTTTTTCTTTTCTGGGGTGCCAGCGTGGCTGATTGGTTCTTGGAAAGGTGCAGCTCAAAAAAAAAAAAAAAAAAAAAAGGTTAATTAAGAGGGGAAAAAAGCCTTTTACATTTCTTCACAGAAGCTGGTTGTAGGCAGTGGCAGAGAGATCCACATGAGTTTGGAGAGAAACCTCAAGATGTACAGTCTATGTCCTTTTTGAGTCTCTTTAGCATAGTCTCAAGAAGAAAATGATTGGGTTGCTGAAATCAATCCAACCAATGCCAAAATGCACACAAAAGAAATCCTTTGTTGAACTGGTGTTGCACAAACCTGTTGCTTGCCTAGGCTAAAAAGAAATGTGCTTTCTGCTGGACTTTGATGGACAATGAGAACAGTTTTACACAATTTCTTATTAAAGAGATGGTACTCTCCCACAGATACAAAATGCACCAACCCTTTGTTAACACAAACAAACCTGAACTAACACACATTTCCTCAAAACATCTCATGCCCTCTGCTGAGTGAGGAGCTACAATACTGATCTCTGG
>NW_025336555.1:0-11432 GCF_004798865.1 Varanus komodoensis | reverse complement strand
ATTGCCCAGAGAACAGGACGATGCACGCACCTAGTCCTCTTTTAGACGATGTTGGAGACGATGTCCCTCCGCGCGGGCCTTAGTTTCTGTCTGTTCTGAGTGCTTTCTGACGGTCGGAGGCCTGCCCAAAGGCCGCGATTTCCCGGCCCCACCCTGACAGTGGGGAAAATGTTGCCCCGAAATCAGGGCGACGCGCGCACACCTAGTCCTCTTTGACACACTTTCCCTCGCGCAGGCCTCTCTTTTCGCCCGTTCCGAGAGCATTCTGACGGTCGGAGGCCAGCCCGGACGCAGCGAGTTCCCGGCCCCACCCTGACAAAGGGGCAAAAGTTGCCCCGAAAAGAGTGCCACGTGGACACACCTAGTCCTCTTTGAGACGCTGTCCCTCCACCCAGGCTTGGGAAATCGCGGCCCCCGGGTGGGCCTCTGACTCTTGGAGCGTGCTCGGAATGGGCGGAAATGGATGCCTGCGTGGAGGGACAGCGTCTCAAAGGGGACTAGGTGTGTCCACATCACCCTCTTTTTGGGGAAACGTTTGGGCCTCTGTCAGGGTGGGGCGGGAAATCGCAGCCTCCGGCGGGCCCCCCACCATCGAAACGTGCTGGGAACTGGCGGAAACGGAGGCCTGCGCGGAGAGACAGTGTCTCAAAGAGGAGTAAGTGCGCGTGCATGGCCCCTTTTTGGGGCAACTTTTGCCCCTCTGTCAGAGTGGGGCCGGGAAATCGCGGCCTCCGGCGGGTCTCCCACCATCGAAACGTCCTCGGAACTGGCGGAAACGGAGGCCTGCGCGGAGAGACAGCGTCTCAAAGGGGACTAGGTGTGTCCGCGTCACCGTCTTTTTGGGGAAACTTTTGGGCCTCTGTCAGGGTGGGGCTGGGAAATTGCGGACTCTGGGCGGAACTCTGACCTTCGGAACGCGTTCAGAAAAAGCGGAAATGGAGGCCCCCGCAGAGGGACAGCATCTCCAAGAGTACCAGGTGCGCACACATCCCCCTCTTTTCGGGGCAACTTTTGGCCCTCTGTCAGGGCGGGCCGGGAAATCGCGGCCACCAGGCGGGCCTCCGACCGTTGGAACACTCTCGGAATGGGCGGAAATGGAGCCGTGTGTGGAGGGACAGCGTCTCAAAGAGGACTAGATGTGTCTGCGTCACCCTCTTTTTGAGAAACTTTTGGGCCGCTGTCAGGGTGGGGCCGGGAAATCGCGGCATCCAGGCGGGCCTCCGACCTTCGGAACGTGCTCGGAACGGGCAGAAACAGAGGGCTGCGCGGAGGTACAGCGTCTCAAGGGGACTAGGCGTGTCCGCGTGACCCTCTTCTTGGGGAAACTTTTGGGCCTCTGTCAGGGTGGGGCCGGGAAATCACGGGGTACTGGCGGGCCTCCGACCGTCGAAACATGCTCGTAACGGGCGGAAACGGAGGCCTGTGAGAGGGACAGCGTCTCAAAGAGGACTATGCATGTCCGTGTGACCCTCTTTTCGGGGCAACTTTTGGACCTCTGTCAGGGTGGAGCTGGGAAATCGCAGCCTCTGGGCGGGCGTCTGACCGTCGGAACACATTCGGAATGGGTGGAAAAGGAGGCCTGCTAGGAATGACAGCGCCTCCAAGAGGACTAGGTGGACACACGTGGACCTATACACGGGGCAACTTTTGTCCCTTTGTCAGGGTGGGGCCGGGAAATTGCGGCTTCGGGGAAACCCTCCGACCGTCGGAACTCAAACAGAACACGCGGAAACGGAGGCCTCCACTGCGGGACAGCGTCTCAAAGAGGATTTGGTGTGTCCACGTCGCCCTGTTTTCGGGGCAACTTTTGCCCTTTGTCAGGTTGAGCCGGGAAATTGCGGCCTTTGGGCATGCCTCCGACCATTGGAACACTTCTGAACGGGCGGAAATGGAGGCCTGCGCGGAGGGACAGCGTCTCAAAGAAAACTAGGTCCGCGTGCTTCTCCCCCCTTGCGGGGCAACTTTTGCCCCTCTGTCAGTGTGGTGCCGGGAAATCGCGGCTTCCGGGCGGGCCTCCGACCTTCGGAATGCACTCGGAACGGGCAGAAATGGAGGCCTGCATGAGGGACAGCGTCTCAGAAAAGACTAGGTTTTCCGCGTCGTCCTCTTTTTGGGGCAACTTTTGCCCCTCTGTCAGGATGGGGCTGGGAACTCGCGTTCTCCGGGCGGGCCTCCGACCGTCGGAACGCGTTCGGAGTGGGCAGAAACGGAGGCCTGTGTGGAGGGACAGCGTCTCAAAGATGACTAGGTGTATCCGCTTCTCCCTATTTTTGGGGCAACTTTTGCCTCTCTTTCAGGGTGGGGCCGGGAAATCGCAGCCTTCGGGCAGGCCTCCGACCGTCGAAATGCGGTCGGTAAAGGAGTCACGCGCGGAGGAAAACGATCTCAAAGAAGACTAGGTGTGTCCGTGTGGCCCTCTTTTCGGGGCAACTTTTGCCCCTCTGTCAGATTGGGGCCGGGAAATCGCGGCCTCCGGGCAAGCCTCCGACCGTCGGAACGTGCTCAGAACGGGCAGAAACAGGGGCCTGCGTGGAGGGACAGTGTCTCAAAGGGGACTCGGTGTGTCTGCGTCACCGTCTTTTTGGGGCAACCTTTGCCCCTCTGTCACACTGGGGCCGGGAAATCAGGGCCTCCGGGCGGGCCTCCGACCGTCGGAACGCTCTCGGAAAGGGTGGAAACGGAGGCCTGCGCGGAGGGAAAGCATCATAAAGAGGACTAGGTGTGTCCGCGTCAACCTCTTTTCGGGGCAACCTTTTGCCCTCTTTAAGGGTGGAGCCGGGAAATCGCAGCTTCCAGGCGGTCCTCCGAACGTCGGAACGCGCTTGGAATGGGTGCAAACGGAGGCCTGCGCAGAGGGAGAGCGTCTCCAAGAGGACTAGGTGCGCGTGTCCCCCTTTTTTCGGTCAAACTTTTGCCCTACTGTCAGCGTGGGGCCGGGAAATCGCAGCCTCCGAGCGGGCCTCCAACCTTCGGAACGCGGTCGGAACGGGTAGAAACGGAGGCCAGCGCAGAGGGAGAGCGTCTCCAAGAGGACTAGGTGCGTGTGTCCCCCTTTTTTCTGGCCAACTTTTGCCCCTCTGTCAGTGTGGGGCTGGGAGATCCCAGCCTTTGGGGGGGCCTCCGACTATCGGAACGTGCTCGGAGCGGGCGGACACGGATTCCTGCGCGTAGGGATAGCGTCTCAAAGAGGACTAGGTGTGTTCGCGTCACCCTCTTTTTGGGGAAAATTTTGGGCCTCTGCCAGGGTGGGGCCAGGAAATCGCGGCCTCCTGGCGGTCCTCCGACCATCAGAAAGTGCTCGGAACGGGCAGAAACAGAGGCCTGCGCGAGGGACAACGTCTCAATGAGTACTAGGTATGTCCACGTGGCCCTCTTTTCGGGGCAACTTTTGCCCCTCTGTCAGGGTGGAGCCAGGAAATCGCGGCCTCCGGGCAGGTATCCGACCGTCGGAACGCACTCGGAACGGGTGGAAACGGATTCCTGCGCGGAGGGACAGCATCTCCAAGAGGACTAGGTGCGCGTGTCCCCCTTTTTTCGGGCAAGCTTTTGCCCCACTCTCAGCGTGGGGCTGGGAAATCGCGGCCTCCGGGCGGGCCTCCGACCGTCGGAATGCACTCGGAAAGTGTGGAAACGGATTCCTGCGCGGAGGGAAAGCGTCTCAAAGGGGGCTAGGTGTGTCCGCGTCATCCTCTTTTCGGGGAAACTTTTGGCCCTCTGTCAGGTTGGAGCCGGGAAATCACGACCTCTGGGTGGGTATCCGACCGTCGGAACGCGCTCGGAACGGGAGGAAATGGAGGCCTGCACGAAGGACAGCTTCTCAAAGAGGACTCGGTGTGCGCACTTCGCCCTGTTTTCCGGGCATCTTTTGCCTCTCTGTCAGGGTCGGGCCGGGAAATCCTGGCCTTCGGGCGGGCCTCCGACCGTCGTAACGCGCTCGGTATGGTCAGAAACGGAAGCCTGTGCGGAAGGACAGCGTCTCAAAGAGGACTATGTGTGTCCGCGTGGCCCACTTCACGGAGCAACTTTTGCCCCTGTCTCAGAGTGGGGCCGGGAAATCGCGGCCTCCGGGAAGGCCTCCGACCGTCAGAACGCACTCAGAACAGACAGAGACGGAGGCCTGCGTGGAGGGACAGCGTCTCAAAGAGGAGAAAGTGTGCATGCGTGGCCCCTTTTCGGGGCAACTTTTGCCCCTCTGTCAGGCTGGGGCCAGGAAATTGCGGCCACCGGGCGGTTCTCCGACCGTCGCAACGTGCTCGGAATGGGCAGAAACAGAGGCCTGCTCGGAGGGACAGAACTCAAAGGGGACTAGGTGCGTCTGCGTCGCCCTCTTTTTGGGGAAACTCTTGGGCCTCTGTCAGGTTGGAGCCGGGAAATCGCGGCATCCGGGCGGGCCTCCAACCATCGAAACATGCTCGGAACGGGCGGAAACGGAGGCCTGCACGAGTGACAGTGTCTCTAAGCGGACGATGTATGTCATCGTGTCCCTCTTTTCATGGCAACTTTTGGACCTCTCTCAGGGTGGGACCTGGAAATCGCGGCCTCTGGGAGGGCCTCCGACCATCAGAACGCGCTCAGAATGGGCGGAAACGGATTTCTGCGTGGAGGGACAGCGTCTCAAAAGGGAATAGGTGTGTCTGTGCCACCCTCTTTTCGGGCCACCTTTTTCCCCTCTGTCAGAGTGGGGCCGGGAAATTGTGGCCTCCGGGCAGACATCCAGCAGTCGGAACGCACTCAGAACAAGCGGAAACGGAGGCCTGCACGAGTGACAGTGTCTCTAAGAGGACTATGTATGTCGTCGTGACCCTCTTTTCATGGCAACTTTTGGACCTCTCTCAGGGTGGGGCTTGGAAATCGCGGCCTCTGGGAGGGCCTCCGACCATCAGAACGCGCTCAGAATGGGCGGAAACGGATTTCTGCGCGGAGGGACAGCGTCTCAAAAGGGACAAGGTGTGTCCGCGTCACCCTCTTACTGGTGAGACTTTCCGGGCGGGCCTCAGACGTTCCCACGGTCTGAGGCCCTCCCGGAGGCCAGGATTTCCCAGTTCCACCCTGACAGTGGGGCAAAAGATGCCCTGAAAAGAGGGCCACACGGACACACCTAGTCCTCTTTGAGACGCTGTCCCTCTACGGAGGCCTCCGTTTCCGCCCGTTCCGAGTGCGTTCCAACAGTCAGCGGCCAGCCCAGAGGCTTCAATCCCGGCCCCACCCTGACAGAGGGGCAAAAGTTGCCCCGAAAACAGAGGGACGCGCGCGCACCTAGTCCTCTTTTTTTGATTATTATTATTACTATTACATTTCTATGGCGCCCCTTGAAGCAATCTTGGGGCGGCTTACAACTTGATAAAATTCATTGAAATACAATAGTACATAATAAATTACCATTAAATACAAAAATACAAAAAATACATTGATTTACAAATATAAAATTAAAATTATCAGTATAAAATGAAAATATAGGAGGAGAAAGAGAAGGAAGAAGAAGTTGCCCTGGCCAGATCATATGTTTTAACAAGTGAAATGATGTTTAAATAAAAAGGTCTTTACCCGGCACCGGAAAACCAGTAACGACGGTGCCAGGCGGACCGCTTTGGGGAGTGAATTCCATAGGTTGTGCGCCACCGCAGAGAAAGCCCTCCTCCGGGTACTTACTCTCCTAATTTCTTTCATGGAGGGTTCCCGGAGAAGGGACTCTCCCGCAGATCTCAAAGGGCGGTCGGGCATATATGGACCTAAGCGCTCGTTCAGGTAGCCAGGACCCAAACCGTTTAGGGCTTTATAGGTCACAATCAACACCTTGAATTGCGCCCGGGCTTCAATGGGAAGCCAGTGAAGCTGACGGAGGACTGGAGTCATGTGAGCATAACGCCCCATCCCCGTCAGCAACCTGGCAGCTCTATTTTGCACCAATTGAAGTGTTCAGACTGTCTCCAGGGGAAGCTCCACGTAAAGCGCGTTACAGAAGTCTAGGCGGGAAGTCACCAGCGCGTGTGTCACCGTCGCCAGGCAGTCGTACTCCAGGTAGGGGCGCAGCTGATTAATCAGCCGAAGCTGAAGGAAGGCGTTCCTCGCTACCGCTGTCACCTGGGCTTCCAAAGAAAGCTCCGGGTCGAGGAGTACTCCTAAGCTGCGGACCTTATCCCTAAGAGGGAGTGTTGCACCCTTCAGGACCAGGTCAAATCCACCCTCTCCGAAACCCAATCCGCCACCCAACAGGACCTCCGTCTTGTCTGGGTTGAGTTTCAGTTTATTGGCCCTCATCCATTCCCTTACCTCGGCCAAGCACCGGTTCAGCACAGCCACTGCCTCACCTGGATTAGTGGAGAACGAGAGGTAAAGCTGGGTATCATCAGCGTATTGATGATTCCGCAGCCCACACCTCCTGATGACCTCTCCCAGCGGTTTCATATAGATGTTAAATAGCAGAGGGGATAGAATGGAGCCCTGTGGTACTCCATGGCATAGCTGCCATGACGTAGAGACATGGTCCCCCAGCACTACCTTCTGGAATCGACCGTTGAGATAGGAGCGGAACCACTGCAAAGCAGTGCCTCCAAACCCCAATCCCGCAAGTCTATCCAGAAGGATACCATGGTCGATGGTATCGAAAGCCGCCGAGAGGTCCAGAAGAACCAACAGGGACACACTCCCCTTGTCCTTCTCCCTGCACAGGTCGTCGTACAGGGCGACCAAGGCAGATTCAGTACTGTACCCGGGTCTGAAGCCGGACTGAAAAGGATCCAGATAATCAGTTTCATCCAAGAGTGCTTGGAGTTGTCCCGCCACCACTTGCTCCAACACCTTGCCCAGAAACGGGATGTTGGCCACAGGTCTATAGTTAGTGGCCATCTCTGGATCCAGTGACGCTTTCTTCAGGACCGGTTGTATTACTGCCTCCTTTAAAGGGGCAGGCACTCGACCCTCCCTCAGAGAAGTGTTAACAACTTCCAAGATCCAGGTCCCAATCCCGTGCTTGGAGTTATTTATTAACCAAGACGGGCAAGGATCCAATAGGCAAGTGGTGGGACGTACTCTTCCAAGCACCTTGTCCACATCATTGGGCCGCAATAATTGAAATTCCTCCAATAATTTTGGACCAGACGGTAGCATTGGCGACTCCTCAGAGACCTCTGATTCATTAGTGGAGTCCAGCTCGTGATGAATCTGAGCGATTTTCTCCCTGAAATGCCTGGCAAAGTCGTCACAGCGGGCCTTTGAGGGTGGCATCGGATCTTCCTTAGGACCCAGGCGAACCAGGCTTTGCACCACTCGAAAAAGCTCCGCCGGACGGCATTGTGAGGAGACAATGGAAGCGGAAAAAAACTTCTTTTTCGCCGCCTTCACTGCCACAGCATAGGCCCAATAGTGGGCTCTCAAGTGTGTTCGGTCAGTTTCATCCCGTGATTTCCTCCACCTACGCTCTAGCCGTCTCCCAACTCGCTTCATCGCCCGCAATTCAGGTGTATACCAAGGGGTAGAGCGGACTCTGCCCGGTGGGAGAGGACGCTTAGGAGCGATCGTGTCCACAGCCCTGGTCATCTCTCCGTTCCACAGTTCGACCAGAGCCTCGACAGGAGCACCCGTCTTTTCTGCCGGAAACTCCCCCAGGGCCTTCAGGAATCCATCTGGATCCATCCGGCTCCGGGGGCGGGCCCATACAATCGGGTGCGCACTCTTATAGAGGGAGAGGCCGCTCTCGAGCACAAACCTCACCAGGAGGTGATCTGACCATGACAGGGGAGTCAAACATAAGTTCTTCACCTTCAGGTCATCCTCTTCCTGCCCCGTCGTGAATACCAGGTCCAGAGTGCGTCCACGTTCATGGGTGGGGCCAATGACGTGTTGAGACAGGCCATTGGCCGTCATAGAGGCCAAGAAGTCCTGAGCCGCCCCGGTCAGTCCAGACTCGGCATGGAGATTGAAGTCCCCCAGGACCAACATCCTGGGGGTCCTCAACACCAGATCCGAGACGGTCTCTGTCAGCTCAGATAGGGAGACTGCTGGGCAGAAAGGTGCACGGTACACCAATAGAATCCCCAGTCTGTCTCGTTCGCCCAACACCAAGTAGAGGCACTCCAGCCCTGGTCTCAAAGGGACCGGAAGGCCCGTGAGAGAGATGGAGGCTCTGTAAATCTGCGTGACTCCCCCTCCCCTCCCTTCTGGGCGTGAACAGTGTTGAACCAGATACCCAGGCGGGCACAATTGGGAGAAGGCAAGATCCCCTCCCTCTCCCGCCCAGGTCTCATTTTGCAAGCCAGGTCGGCCCCCTCATCCACAATCAAGTCATGGATGAGGGAAGATTTATTATTGACCGACCTGGCATTGAGCAGCAGCACCGTCAGACCTGAGGGGTGGTTGACAAGGCTACCTGGCGCCCTCTGGTTGGGGGAAGGATCAGAAGGAGGGACAGGTGTCAGCCATCTGTCCATCCTTCTTCTACGTGGACACGTTAAGCCCCTATTGTTGTAACGACCATTGCCCGTGACCACGCCAATAGCAGCCCCCGTGGGATCCCCAGAATATATAAACGTCGACATGGCCAGGAATGACCCAAAGCACTGATTAAAGCAGGGTAAAATTATAAAGTAGGTCGAAGGAGGAGAAAAAAGAACGATAAAAAGAAAAAAAGAAAAAAAAAAGAAAGGGGATCCTTCCTCTTCCCTAAGAATCAGCAGTAGGCAAGCCTATTTCAACAAGAGTCCATGGCCAGCCCAGCCCCCCTCTCGTCCCCCCGAACGGCACCCCAAACGGCGGCGACCCCTTTCGTCGCCGCCCATCGGCCGCCCGCCCGAGGCCGCTGGCCCCTGCCGTTGCCGCGGCTTTGAGTCCGCAGGGCGCTTCCGAGAACCGCCGCGTCGTGCACCGCGCGCGCCCGATCACCTGGGCCGGCGGGCGGCGCTATCCGGCGCCGCGTGCGCCTGCGCTGGCTGGTGGAGCTGGCTGCCATCGAGGTTGCAGCCGCGTGCGTCTGACTGCATTCGCTTGCCCGGGAGCGGCGTGCTGCCGGAGGTGGGCGAAAGCGTTTCTTGCCGCGCAGGGTCGGTGTTTCCTGCCTGGGGGGCCGTTTCCTCCAGGCCGTTGCCGCGGCTTTGAGTCCGCAGGGCGCCTCCGAGACCCACCCCGTCGTGCACCGTGCGCGCCCGATCACCTGGGCCGGCGGGCGGCGCTCTCCAGCGCCGCATGCGCCTGCGCTGGCCGGTGGAGCTGGCTGCCGTCGAGCTCGCAGCCGCGTGCGTCTTTGAGACGCTGTCCCTCGCCCAGGCCTCCGTTTCCGCCCGTTCCGAGCACGTTCCAACGGTCAGAGGCCTGCCCGGAGGCTGCGATTTCCCTGCCCCACCCTGACAGTGGGGCCGAACTTGCCCGGTAAAGAGGGTGACGTGGACACACCTAGTCCTCTTTGAGACGCTGTCCCTCGCCCAGGCCTCCGCTTCGGCCCTTTCTGAACCCGTTCCGACGGTCGGAGGCCCGCCCGGAGGGCGCGAATTCCCTGCCCCACCCTGACAGTGGGGCTTAAATTGCCCCGAAAACAGGGAGATGCGCGCGCACCTAGGCCTCTTGGAGACGCAGTGCCTCCGCGCAGGCCTTCGTTTCCACCCGTTCCGAGCGCGTTCCGAAGGTCGGAGGCCCGCCCAGAGGCCGCGATTTCCAGACCTCAGGCTGACAGAGCGCCAAAAGTTGACCCGAAAAGAGGGTGACGCGGACACACCTAGTCCTCATTGAGACGCTGTCCCTCCGCGCAGGCCTCTGTTTCCGCTTGTTCTGAGTGCTTTCCGACGTTCGGACGACCGCCTGGAGGCCGCGATTTCCCGGCCCCACCCTGACAGTGGGGCTAAAGTTGCCCCGAAAACAAGGGGAAGCGTGCACACCGAGTCCACTTGGAGAAACTGCCTTCCGCGTGGGCCTGCATTTCCACTTGTTCAGAGCGCGTTCTGATGGTCAGACGTACGCCCGGAGGCCCTGATTTACCGGCCCCTGTCTGACAGAGAGGCAAATGTTGCCCCGAAAAGAGGGACTTGCACGCGCACCTAGTCCTCTTTGAGACGCTGTCTCTCGCTCAGGCCTCTGTTTCAGCCCGTTCCGTGCACGTTCCAATGGTCGGAGGCCCCCCCGGAGGCCGTGATTTCCTGGACACACTCTGACAGAGGGGCAAAGTTGTCCCTAAAACAGGGGGACACGCACAATTAGTGCTCTTGGAGAAGCTCTCCCTCCGCGCAGGCCTCCGTTTCCACCCATTCCAAGCACGATCCAAGGTCGGAGGCCCGCCCGGAGGCCACGATTTCCCGGCTCCACCCTGACAGAGGGTCAGAAGTTGCCCCGAAAAGAGGGTGACTCGGACACACCTAGTCCCTTTTGAGACGCTGTCCCTCCGTGCAGGAATCCGTGTCCGCCGTTCCGAGTGCTTTCCGACGGTCGGAGGCACGCCCAGAGGCCGCAACTTCCCGTCCCCACCCTGACAGAGGGGCAAAAGTTGCCCCGAAAAGAGGGCCACGTGGACACACCTAGTCCTCTTTGAGACGCTGTCGCTCAACGCAGGCCTCCGTTTCCGCCCGTTCCGAGCGCATTCTGACTGTCAGAGGCACGACCAGAGGCCGCGATTTCCCGGCCCACCCTCACAGAGGGGCAAAAGTTGCCCCGAATACAGCGTGACGCGAACAAACCTAGTCCAGTTTGAGACGTTGTCCCTCCGCTCAGGCCTCTGTTTCCGCCAATTCTGAGCGTATTCTGATGGTCGGAGTCCCGCCGGCGGCCGCAATTTCCTGGCCCCACACTGACAGAGGAGACAAAGTTGCCCCGAAAAGAAGGTGACCCAGAGACACCTAGTCCTCTTTGAGACGCTGTGCCTCCACGCAGGCATCCATTTCAGTGCTTACCGAGCGCGTTCTGACAGTCGGAGGCCTGCCCAGAGGCCGCGATTTCCCGGCCCCACCCTGACAGAAGCCCAAAAGTTTCCTCAAAAATAGGGTGACCCGGACACCCCTAGTTCCCTTTGAGACGCTGTCCCTCCACGCAGAAATCCATTTCCGCCCATTCCGTGCGCGTTCCAACGGTCGGAGGCCAGCCCAGAGGCCGCGATTTCCCAGCCCCACCTTGACAGAGGTTCAAATGTTGCCCCGAAAAGAGGGCCACGCGGACACACATAGTCCTCCTTGAGACGTTGTCCCTCGCACAGGCCTCCGTTTCTGCCTGTTCCGAGCACGTTCTGATGGTCGGAGGCCCGCCCGGAGGCCGCGATTTCCTGGCCCACCCTGACAGAGGGCCAAAAGTTGCCACAAAAAGAGGGGGATGTGCGCACACCTAGTCCCCTTGGAGACGATGTCCCTTTGCGGGAGACTCCATTTCCGCTTGTTCAAGGCACGTTCCGACAGTTGGAGTCCCGCCCGGAGGCCACGATTTCTGGCCCCACCCTGACAGAGGGGCAAAAATTCCCCCGAAAA
>NW_025336554.1:2353297-2355383 GCF_004798865.1 Varanus komodoensis | reverse complement strand
TCCCATGTCCAGAAGGGAAGGTGGCAAGTCAAATGGGTGAGGGACATTCAAGATTTCTTATGAGCATCAGGGTGATGCAGGAGAGATGCACACAGCTACGGGATGAATCAGCCAGCACAAGGTCCAGTTTTCATCTGCCCTTAAAAATGATCTTTCCAGTAACTTGCACATGATGTAGGAGTAATAGTGACATTCATTCAAGGTTGTATTTTTGTACTACTGTGAGAAAGATTGCAAAACAGGTTATATGCATTTCAAAGGTTGAACGGAAGAGTATTTTCAGCCCTGCATTTTAATTTTCTTTAGGGTTCATGTTTACTGTCATCAGGCTTTCTTTCAGTTTCAGAGATACCTTATTGCTTTTGAATTAGCTTCCATGCCCCTTCAGCTTTCCTTAGGTATTACAGCCAGATAAGATAAAGGGAGAACCTGGGACTAGTAACGATGCTCCAGGTTGCACTACTCCTTTATGGCCTCCCTTGAGTCAACGCTGGTGACTCAGTTACTTGCTATCATTAACTGGCAGGAGGGGTTAGACTGTGAGATGGAGCTGGCTGGCCATGGGCTCTAGCATACTCCATTCTGAGCATTAATTTAAAGGCATGGGAGAAATCCAGAAACACTCTATATGGGACCGATAAATTTTATTGCAATCTCTCTTCTCATGTAGTATTCTTTGCAATGTCTGAGATGGATGCCCCTATAAGGATATGAAAATAAGACTATGCTATTCCTTTTCAGACATGAATGACTGCATCAAATGTCCAAAAGATCATCATCCAAACACAGAGCATGTCCTTTGCATCCCAAAATGTGTAACATACTTGTCTTTTGAAGAACCTCTTGGATTCAGTTTAGTCTTCTTTGCGCTTTTCTTTTCTTTCATCACGGCTCTAGTGCTAGCAATTTTTGTGAAGCACCAGAACACTCCTATAGTCAAAGCTAATAACCGGAACCTCACCTACATACTCCTCATCTCCCTCATATTCTGCTTCCTTTCTGCATTGCTCTTCCTCAACCATCCTGAGAAAGCGACATGTCTGCTCCGACAAACAGTCTTTGGTATCACCTTTTCAGTCGCTGTATCTTCCGTGCTGGCAAAAACCATCACCATTGTTCTTGTTTTCATGGCTGCCAAGCCAGGAAGTTGGATGAGAAACTGGGTGGGGCAGAGACTGTCCATCTCCATTGTGTTTGGCTGTTCCCTCATCCAAGCTGGCCTTTGTGTTGTGTGGCTGGTAACCTCTCCCCCATTCCCTGATGCTGACATGGAGTACCTGAATGAACAAATTGTACTGGAATGCAATGAGGGCTCTGTGACCATGTTTTACTGTGTCTTGGGTTACATGGGTTTCCTGGCAGTTAGCAGTTTCATTGTGGCTTTTCTTGCCAGGAAGTTACCCGACAGTTTCAATGAAGCCAAGTTCATCACTTTCAGCATGCTGGTCTTTTGCAGTGTCTGGTTATCTTTTGTTCCCACTTACCTGAGCACCAAGGGGAACTACATGGCAGCTGTGGAGATCTTCTCCATCCTATCATCCAGTGCTGGGTTGCTTGGCTGCATCTTTTCCCCCAAATGTTACATTATTCTGCTGAGACCTGAGAGGAACAAGAGGAAAATATTAAGAATGAAAAAGCAGGAAGATTAATGAAATTGAAATGTCCGTTTACTTTTTGTTCAACATTTGGATTGGACAAAACTCCATTTGCAGACTACCAAAAGCAACTTACTATTTAGTTTCAGGTCCTGTCATTACTTAGCTTGTGGGTCTCTCCCTTGCTGTTTGACATTCACCAGAACTGTGTTTACCATGGAGGATGATGGATTAGCATTTCAGAAATGGCTTCATTATTACATGTATACTGTTAAAAAAAATCACATTCTGCTTAACCATGTTGATCAGTGCACAATGATTTGGACTGAACTTTCTTTTGTTCCTTTGCTTCAGATCATTTTGGGGAGGGAATAAAAATATCCTATACAGCTGTTCCTATAGAAATTCTGCAGTAGTTTTGCTCCTGAGAGATGTATTGGGATCTTTTTTTTTTTTCTTGAATGGGGAAGTAAACGACATGGAGCATTTTA
>NW_025336554.1:2345719-2349034 GCF_004798865.1 Varanus komodoensis | reverse complement strand
CCTGTTTTTGAAATGAGCATGACTGGCCACAGCTACAGCATCTACAATGCTGCGTATGCGGTGGCCCATGCTTTGCATGTCATGCAGTCAAGCAGACTTAAGAGAAGTGGGATGGTGAAATGTCAGGATGAAGAGGCATGGCAGGTAATGCCCCTGACAAGCAAATGAGGCATCTCATTCTCCCATCACTTTCTGTTCTAGATTTCTACTCTGTGGCTAATCATTCAATGAAAGAGAAATGAATTCTCATGGCTACAACTTTTCTAGCTTAGCCTCCCTTTAACAATGATTCTGGATATACTTAATAAAATGCTGTCCTTGAGGACCAAAACAGAATTACTTAAATATGCATCTCATCAATACGGAGCAACTATATGTATAAATATACACCTTCATTATTATACACAAAAACGAGCAAAAATGCACTCACAATTTTTTTCAATAGTTGATGCCGAGAATCCATTCAAGATCAAGACCCTAGATTGCATTTAGAAAGCATCTCTGGAGTGATTCCTTACACATATACACAAGTAATAATAATTTAAAAAGAATGCATACCTTCCTATCTGTTGCATTGTTGAAAAAATATCTGTTCAGTCTTAGGAGCTAATATTTTTAAATTGGCAGTACTGCTAAACCTGATATGCAAGTGATAAAGACCCTACTTAGGGCAGACCAGCTTCAGTGCTTGAGAGTTAAATTTTGGAATCAGACCAAAGACTGTTTCTTTCCCATAAGAGCTGGACATGTTTCTGAATATACCTGCATGCTGCATTTTTTCTTTCTATAATGCAAGGCCTTTGGTATGGTATCTCCACAAGAGATTGCTGGGGATAAAAAGAAATATTAAAATTGCCCATATGTGTTCTTCATGCCTCCTGTGCCCCTTCTTCTTTTCTTCAATCAACCATGTCCCACGGGACCGAGCAAGAACACATAACCATTAGAACAATATACATTGCTTTCTCATTATAAAATAAGCACATGAGTTCCAAACCAGATTGTTGTTCAGTGTTTGTTAGAAGAGAATAGCTGCTCTTCCTAAAAAGTTTTGGAATTGAGTCACCTGCTAGGAAGAGGCTAGTATACTGAGTTAGATCAGGTATTTTCATGATGCAACACATTTCAAAGAATGCAAGATAACAAAGTTTAAACTACCCCATCAAAAATATTTGATCATTCTCACAAAATATTTTGCTCCATTCTGCTCCATATCAGTTGACTGATGTCAAATTGCCCAAGCCGAATGTGGTGGAAAGAAATCCATGAGGAACTAGAAGAGACTCACTTGTGCATCTCCTATATGGAGCTAGTCAGCCACATTGTTCACAGAACTGGAGAAACTCTTGGTTGCATCCAGTATGGCTCTTCTTACGTTCTTGCTCTTAAGAGAATTCTTCCCAGGCAGAGTAGGCAGGGCTGAGCTAGATAATTCAATATTCTACGTGTAATTGATCAATGTTTATTGTTGTAACCATTGGTCATGACATAACATAACATAAAGGTGCCATAAAATAGTATTAATAAAACAATGAGATAGTAAAATTATAAAGTAAAATAATAAAAGTTGTAAATGAAAGGTTACAACAAAATAGGGACAATGCAACAACTAAGAATGTAAAACATTAAGTTGTGTTTAAATGAGAGAAGGGCAAAGGTGGCAACTTGATTGCTGACTGTTGGGAACACATCTGCAAGGAGTCAGATTAGGTTTTCAAGGTCTGAGCTCTTAAGTGGTTCTACCTTTAATAATTTGGTATTTCTAATCCAGATAACTGCAGATGCTATCTGTTCATGTTTTCCTGAAATATGCTCTTTCCTTTTGTATTCTAGCTCCACCACTCTCTAAAACATGTATCTTTTAACAACAGTGCTGGCGATGAGGTTTCTTTTGACTTGAACAGGGAATTGGTAGCTGGATTTGATATTACCAACTGGGTCACTTTCCCAAACCAGTCCTTTAAAAGACTGAAAGTTGGAATAGTGGATCCTCGGGCAAAATCATTCAGCATTAATCCGGAGGCCATCACATGGCACAGCAGCTTTAACCAGGTAGGCTTTGACAGCAAGAACTTTGAAAAGCTTTCCATTTTGAAGAGGATGCTGAGCACACACTGAAAAATATGAAGAGAAGACCTTTTATAATATTGGTTTGCATTCAGATTTAGAAACATACAAATGGGTTGGCAGAAGTGGATTTGTGCAGTGCTCTACTGTATTGAACCACCACGTTTGCTACTCATAGGATGAGGGAGGCTGCTTTCATGCTGAGTAGCAAATGCATGGGTTGGCAGAAGTTGCTTTGCCAAAAAAAACCCTATTGAACCAACACCTTTGAAACTCAGAGGATCAGGAATTCTGCTGCATGGGGCAGGCTTTGGTTTGAGAGGAAGCAGAATCTCCCAACAGAGGGTAAAGACGCATTAAGTGGGCCAATTCAGAGAATTGGCTTCTCCTTGATCTCTTTGATGGTTCTGCTTCCTGCTATCTACTTCTCCCTTTCTCCTCCAAATCCAACCCCATACCGGATAGCCCTCCAAGTGTTATTATACTAGTTGTGTGATCAGGAAGGATGTGCATGGACGAGAAGCAGAGAAGTCCACTTCCTCCATCCAAGGTACAAATCTTGACCAAAACCATTGATTTCTTAATATCTTGGTATGTTTTAGGTGTGGGTGACAACTGCCAAGATTTCAGACACCTTCTGGGCCCATTGCTGGGAAATATATATATATATATATATATATATATATATATATATATATATAAATATATATATAGCGATTTATATCCTGCCTGTTTCCTACAAAGGGCTCAAGGCAGCTTACATCATCTCTCTTCCTCCATCTTATCCCCACATCAACCCTGTGAGGTAGGTTAGTCTGAGAGTCTGTGACTGGCCCAAAGTCACCCAGTTGGCTCCATGGCTGAATGGGGACTAGAACCCAGATCCTCTGAATCCCAGTCCCATGCTCTTAACCACTACTCCACACTGGCTCTTAATGCTGAGATATTTGCTTTGTTGACATGATTGCTGGGATTCTGAGATTAGTTGTGCTGAATAGTTGTGTCTCCTGCAGAATAAAAGGACCTAGGAAGGATTCAAAAGGATTCAAGAGATTTTGTATTCTTTCTTCCATTTCTTGCAATGCCAGGATTATGCATGTGACCTGCACTCTTCTTCAGATAATACTGCTTAAATAGAAAATCATTGTCAGCTCTCTATTGCATAAGCTAAATACTGCAGTGATGTTGCATTACATGCACTGGAAGATAGGCTTTCCTCATGGACCCTGCAGAAAATCTTTTTCAGTG
>NW_025336554.1:2317457-2343060 GCF_004798865.1 Varanus komodoensis | reverse complement strand
CAGTTTCAATGAAGCCAAGTTCATCACTTTCAGCATGCTGGTCTTTTGCAGTGTCTGGTTATCTTTTGTTCCCACTTACCTGAGCACCAAGGGGAAATACATGGCAGCTGTGGAGATCTTCTCCATCCTATCATCCAGTGCTGGGTTGCTTGGCTGCATCTTTTCCCCCAAATGTTACATTATTCTGTTGAGACCTCAGATGAACAAGAGGGGAATAATAAGAATGAAACAACAGAGAGATTAATGGAATTCAGGAAAGTGTTTGAGCTGCTCAAAGTGTCTTAATATTTCAAGAACCCTGAACTTTTAAGATTTTTCCTTATTTGGGTTGAAGACTGTTCCAATTGTAGACTGCCAAAAGTAACTTATTATTTAGTTTCAGGTGAAGATTTTCCTTTCATTACTTAATTCTTACCCTTGCAGCTTGGAATTTTCCAAATTATATTTGTAGTGGAGGATAGACTAATGTGTGATGAGGAAAACTCTCAGTTGAAGTCTGGCATATGTCAAAATTTGGGGTGAGTGTTCGTTTATGTGGTTTTGTTTCTTCAGTATAAATTGTCAAGAGTTACAGGTTTCTTCATATCTATCTATCTATCTATCTATCATTTATTTACATTTTGATAGACCATTCACAGTAGCCATATTGCTCTCTGTATGGTTTGTAATCGTTCCATACAGTTTAGTATAGGGACATCCCTAAGGGGGTCCCAGTTAATATAATATTTTGAATGTAGATTTACTACTTAAGAACCAACCCTTCTACTCTCCATCACAGACCAATACAAGGGCCAGTAGTTTGGAGGTGAATGATTAACTTAATTACAAGCTAGGGTAAACCTGACTGAAAATGTGCCTTTTCATGAAGTATTTGAAACATATCACAGTTTCACCACGATCTTTTTCATGGCTCTAGGAACCATGCATCATGTGATGATGCAATCACCACTTGGATGATACAACCATTCCATCATGGCTTTCTTGAATAGACTCTGAAGGGCAGGAGTTCAGAGGGTATGTCATGGGTCATACAGATGCAAATGACTTGTCCATATTCTCAGACTCCAAAACTAAAACTGATCCCTAAAAAACGAGATGTTGGTCACCTCAACAGCATTGTTTCCATACTGGTAGTCAACTCAGCAAGAAGATAAACAATTCCTAGGCTCAAAGTGTCGTGTAAAGTCATCACATCAGTCCTATTGTTTTAATTGAGGAACACAGTTAGGGGAAAGTAACCCCTAAACCATTAACAGAAGTTCAGTTGAATGGCTACTCAAGGAAGTGATGGGGATGGCAAGGTAAGTTCTCCTTTCATGCCACACTGTAGGTACAGCCATATTTGTTATGGATCCACAATCACTTTCCTCTCTTATGCCACTTATGTTTCAGCTATCTTCTGACCTGTCTCATTGTCTGAAGTTTTCCCGTAAACTAGGCAGGCTTCCAGACTCCATAATGCCGATGTCTCTCATATGGACACTAGCATCCAGTCATCAGGACTAATGATCAGTGATAGTCCTCTCTGCTTCTTACTCTTCTTTCTCTCCACTTTTAAAGCCAGTCTTGATCATTTCACTTGCCCCTTCCTGCACTTTTTGCAACTCTACACACACACACACACACACGCACACACGCACACAAACACACAGTGCTCAAACCTATACAAGATATTGAAATAGTGGCTGTATCCTAGATTTTAATAGGAGCAATATAACATGGTTGGGTTCATGCCATACTACTTTCCTTATTAGGTTTAACATCAGATTTGCCTTTTCCATAGTGGTCTCCCCCTGGGTTTACATTGCTCCCCACATAGCATCTCTCACTTAATGACTCACCATTAACTCAGATCCCATCTTCTATCTGGGACTGAGATTTTTGCATCTCTTCACACTTGTTCTCACTGAACCCCACCCTTTCTCCCAATCAATCCCTTTTGTTTTAACCACCCTTAATAATGTGGTGACTAAAAGGAGACATTTTTTGCCACCTATTTGTCTAACTAAATTAACCAAGTATGTGTGATGGATGGCATCTTCTGGAGGAAGATTTTGGAAGGAACACAACTTGGTAGCAATAATTTTACTACAAAAAATTTATCCTGAGGTATGACATACAATTTCATTGTAGTGCTATGTCTAAGAACAACCAGCATGCCTTAGCTTTGGTACATGCTGTAACAGAGATCAATGAAAACCACCAGATCTTACCCAACATCACCTTGGGCTTCCACGTTTATGAAAGCTACTCTATTGCACAGTGGACCTACCATAGCACATTGGAACTTCTTTCAACACAGAACAGATTCATTCCAAATTATAAGTGTGGCATCCAGAAGAAACTGATGGCTGTCATTGGGGCTCTTTATTCTGCCACATCTATCCAAATAGCAAACATCTTGGGGACCTACAAAGTTCCACAAGTAGGATGTGTGTCTGTGAGAATGACTTGTAGACTCTGACTGACATCCTCTTTTCCATCAGAAGTAACTTTTTGCTACAAATACAGGAAATTAAGGAGGTGTTAAAATACTTGCTGCATGAGTTGGTCAAAGAGCTTCATTTTTCAGTCTGTTTATACTAATTGCATTCATAATTATAATTCATTACATACTATAGAATCATAGAATCATAGAATATTAGTGTTGGAAGGGCCTAGAAGACCACTGGGTCCAACCCCTGCCCTTGCCAGACACTAAGTTACACCATCCCATTTAGATGACTGACCAAGAATTGAATGTCTTCAGTAAGAGAAAGAGCACAATTTTCATGCAAGGCAACTCCAGAATCCCACTCCCTCTTGGACAAACCTGAAGAGAAAGAGTCATAACAGCAGTTCTGCCCCATTCCACCACTTTGGTTATCCTTACCTTCAGACTCTTGCTAAACAATGCAAATGTTTCTCAGCAAGCCACATTTATAATGCCCCATTTTCTGCTTCCACCAAATCAGATGTTTAAATTCCTCTTCAGTTCTTTGCCTACAGAACCAGGTCTTCTGACCAGAGTCTGCTATCTTCCAATCCTTCATTTATGTTTAGAAGTCTTCCCCTGATTGTATATAGTTGGATGAATTCTAAGAATTCATAAGAAATCATGGTGTGTACCATGCCCCAAGATAGGGTAAAATGTCTAGTGTGCTAGATGGATCAATGATCTGACTACAAAAGAGCAAACAACAGGGCTAGAGAGGTGAATTTTCAGTTTAAATTGAAGTCCCATGCCTGAGGCATCTAGTTTACAGAACAAAGCCTTATCATTTTGGGATTAAGGCGTTGCTTGGTGTTATCACAACAAATACATAAAAGGTTAGATTTTCTAAGGTATTATACTAATGTAGAGGGTAATGGCATGCATTCACATGTATAGTCAATTACGCTGGCATAAATATAAAACATTATCACTGCAATCATAGGTGCAAGCATGGCAGGATCTTAAGAACAAAGTTCAGAGCACTTCAGTTCCTCCCCCATGACAGTGGTGGCTGAAGAGGACTACATGGCAGAAACAGCACATTCAATTTTATTACTGAAGCATGATGGTGCCATCATTTCCATTAGTTTGGAATGAAAAAACTTCACATGCTCAAACTATCCCCCTGCCTCTGCCACCCATAGGGTTGACAATGTTGTTGCTTTTGTTGTTCTAACACATAGAAAGATAAAAGCAATAATAAAATGTGGACTTTTTGTTGTGCAATTCACAACTGAGAAAATACAAGAGGGTTACCCAAAGGTGGACCACATAAGATCAATAAGGTGTAAAACTACTTCAGTTTTCCCACTGACTGCACTCCTAAGAATGTCTGCTCAAGAATAAGTCCTGAGCAGAACTCCAGACTTAGCCAATAACATACTGGGAAGCATGCACTGAAGATAATTTATGATATCTGGGTAGTGAAAATGGATAGTCCGTCTTCTGTTCTGGAAATGGTTGACTGCAAAACTAGTGAGAAAACACCAGTTTTGTTTCTGAGGTAAAAACTCACAGCACTTTTCCTGCACCATTTAGAGAAGGGTAAATTGAAACAAGCACTCTTGATATTTTGTTTTCTAAGCAGGAGACTTTAGCTGTGAAAACTTTATTTATGGAGGGTGAGAGATCCATTGCATCTCTACAAAAATACAACCCGGGATAAAAATCCTGCACATTTACCAAAGGCTGGACAGGAATTTCACTGCATTGTGCTGGTGTTTTGATTTTAATGGATTCATCACATAGTCACTTGCAATTGCAAATCTGTACACATCCAAGCTTTCTGTGCATTTCAGGCACACAATGAAAACATAGCTGGACAACATTAGTGCAACTGAAAATGAAAAGTGTTCATTTCTAAAATATGCATAAATTGTTTATTTAGTGGATGCATGCATCTGAGATATACATGACCGAAAAAAGTGCACAAGGGTAGAATTTTTTTTTGTAAAATGAAAATAAAGATGACATGACATTTTGAAACTTTAGCATTGTCTCAGTCATCAAAGGACTCTACTAGCAATATATTGCACCTCAACTGCTTCATATACTATGACAAGACAAGAGCAAACTCAAAGATTTCTAGCGACAGAAATTCCATCTTGCACAAATATAATAGACCTTGAAAATACTAGGGAAAGTGTGGGTACACAGAAAGTTAGAGAGAAGAAAGCACAGTTGGAGACCTTGCAGCATTTCCCCTAAGATATAAGTGTTACTTTCCAATTCCTTGCTTTTGTGGGCTTGACCAAACATACATGACCTTAAACCTCGACCTTTGTTAGCCGCCCCGAGGCTTCAGCGAATGGGGTGGCATAGAAGTCTCCTAAGTAAATAAATAAATAAACAAAATCTGCTGTTTTCAAATGATGTGTTAAAGAACTGACTTAAGGTCATGTTGGCTCAAACTGATATATACTGTTAGTTTTAATGAATCCTGGATTTAACCACTTGATGTTTAGGAGTGATGGATATGTGAAGCCCTGCCCTAAATATTGGGGAGACTGAAAGGACAAATGCCTCATTTGGGAAAATACTTATTCCTCTTTCACCTCTTCTCCTCCTTCCATCCATTACATCGTTCCATAGTTCACATATGGCTCTGTTCCACTGAAGAACGATGAAACTGAAACATCTTCTTTCTACCAAATGGTCCCAAGGGAAGCCCATGAACACACAGGGATTCTTCAGCTACTATTGCAGTTCAAATGGACATGGGTTGGCATCATTGCCAAAAATGATGATAATGGTCATCACTTTGTGAGGTCATTAAGTGCAATGTTTGCCCTGAATCACATCTGTTTTGCCTTCACTGAAAGAATTCAGGAAATTTACATAGATGAGATTCCTGAAGCAATAGGCTTGTTGACAAGAATCTATAATGTTTCGATGCAAAGCAATGCCAAGATACTGATAGTATATGAAGCAGATATAATTCTAAGACTCTTACTGTTTCTGCCACAAATGGAACAGGATTTACTGATGTCTAAAGGTAAAGTGTGGATTCTGACAGTCCAACTAGTGCTCACATCATACCATTATCAAAAGAGCTGGGATATCCAAACCTTGCATGGTGCTCTGGCCTTCACCATTCACTCCAAGGAAGTGTCAGGATTCCAACATTTTCTTCAGACCAGAAACCATCTGAGGACAAAGGAAGATGGTTTTGTCAGGACATTCTGGGAGCAGACATTCAACTGTGAAGTTTCAGATAAACTGATTGAAGCAACCTCTGAGAAAAGTTGCACTGGGGAGGAGAAGCTTGAGTGCCTTCCTGGTCCTGTTTTTGAAAAGAGCATGACTGGCCACAGCTACAGCATCTATAATGCTGCGTATGCGGTGGCCCATGCTTTGCATGCCATGCAGTCAAGCAGACGTAAAAGAAGTGGGATGGTGAACTGTCAGGATCAAGAGGCACGGCAGGTAATGGCCTCAGCAGGCAAATTTGGAAGACTTCTTTCTCTCATTACTGTCCAATGTATATGCATGCACTGGTTATGGCAATTCAATGATAGTGGAATGAATTCTCATGGATTCACAGTTTCCAGTATATCTTTTTAAAGAATGACACTCACAAAGGAATAAGGATCTAGTACTAATCTTACATGATTGAACAGGCTTAAATTTACAATTGTTTTCAGAGCAATGATTTTCTATTCTAGAGTAAAAGAATGGCCAGCCATCAAGTTCATGATCCTAATGTATGGCTAGGGGACACTAGAGCAAATGATAAAGACCTAATTAGGCAATGATGAGTGATGCTAATGCTCATCCTCAATTAGCAATGCTCATTTTCAACCCTGAAACATTAAAATTATAATTTGAATGTATACAAGGATTAATTAGTTCTTTCCAATGATTCCAAACTAGAGATAACAAATATGTTGCATTTTTCTTTTACATAACTCAAGACCAGGGTAAGTGGTGCTGGATCTCTTCTTCCTCCACAACTCCAACCCTAATTTTGGCTGCCTGGCCTGTAATTTTGATTGTGAAAGAATGGTTCCCTGAAAGAAATAGATCCCTTTTTTTCTACAGTAATCAGTGATATCCTCGTGGAGAAGTGAATCCTGACTGGAACTACAGTGAACGCCAAAAAGGACACAAACCCTCAAGTGCTAGAGTCAGAATCCTGTTCAAGAAACCAAAAATATCTTCCATTTTCTAAGTAATGTGTAATTTGGTCCTGATATCAGAACTATTTTGAAACATGATCCCAGTCTCTTTGTACATGTCTATGGTTGAATGCAGAATACAGTCCTGCATGCTATTAGATGAATTCAGTTGTTCTCCATCTTCATTATTCTGAGTAGAAACTTCTTCCAAGTTACGCCCAAAATAGTTGGTTAGAAGTTGTATTTAAATTGCTCCTTTTAAAAATAGGACATTTTACTTGGGGTAAAACATCCCCCATCAAAAATAGAAGAGCCTTTTCTAGATAATAATAGTAGTAGTAGTATTAGTAGTAGTAATAATAATAATAATAATAACAACAATAATAATAATAATAATAATAAGTAGTAGTAGTAGTAGTTTTGGTTACTTTCATTCTGTTTTATTTAGAGCTTTGACCTTAAATCACCTCTAATTCATTTGTGCGTACATGAAAGACACTAAATTAAAGAAAACCTAAAGACTTGTTAGCAGGAGGAATAGGCAGAACTGGGCTAATTAATAGATAGTTCAACCCATCATGAGATAATTGCAAATGTGATTCATTTACATTTTCTTGGAAAATTGTTCTTTTGTGGTTCTAGCTCCACCATTTTCTAAAACATGTATCATTTAACAACAGTGCTGGGATGAGGTTTCTTTTGATTTGAACAGGGAATTGGTAGCTGGATTTGATATTATAAACTGGGTCATTTTCCCAAACCAGTCTTTTAAAAGAGTGAAATTTGGAAGGGTGGATCCTCAGGCAAAATCATTCAGCATTAATGCAGATGCAATCACACGGCAGAACAGCTTTAACCAGGTAGGTTACAATTTCCAAGAGTTGAAAAGACTTTGGAATTCAGAAAATTGCTGCTGAAAACTATAAATGAAAAGAGTGAACACAATTTTATTCTGCAACTTTAATAACATTTAGTATATTCAGTTAGATTCAGATCTAGATACATAGAAATGGGTTCACATTTCCTTTAGATACCCTGGCCCCAAGCCATTTAGGACTTTCAGTATTGATGTAAGCACTTTGAAGTGGGCCTGGACTACATCTGGTAACTACTGAATTTGGTAGAGGTCTGGCATAATGCATTCATATTAATCAGTTTTGCATTACAGTAATCCAAGTAAGAGGTTCCCAGAACATGAATCACTGTTGCTATGCTGTGCCTGGCCGGATTAGGTAGTGGCTGGTAAATCAGGCTAAGCTCCACACCGCTGAGTCAACCTGAAACTCAAGCAACACTTCTGGATTTAGGAGCAAACTGCTCACCCTGTCCTTTATGGGGAGTGCAATCCCATCTAGTACAGGTTGAATGTCACCCCACTGGGCAGATGACACCCCTCCAATATGCAGCTGCACCGCTATCTGGGAGGGATGGTTTAACCTGGAGTCCTACACTGAGCAGGGGGTAGGATCCACTGGGCCCCTGGCACCTTCCAATTCTACTACTCTATGATAAAAGAGGAAGAGGCCCTGATCAGTATGGTTGTTTGATAGTGTTAATCTTGTGCCATTGTCTGTAGAGCTTTGATAACAAATGTATATGAACCATCAAGAAGTCGACTATGTGAGATAAAGGGATATGTCTGTAAGTGTCCCATATGAAATTTATGTTCCCACTTTTGACACAAAAGTCCTTTATTTGTTGGAAAGAAGAGTCCTTAAAGGGAAGTTTGAGAAAACTAAAAGATTCTTCCTCCTTCTCCTTCTTCAGACATGGATGAATGCTTCAATTGTCCAAAAGATCAGTATCCAAACAAGGACCATGGCCTTTGCATTCCGAAATTTCTAACATACTTGTCTTCTGAAGAACCTCTTGGATTCAGTTTAGTCTTCTTTGCTCTTTTCCTTTCTTCCATCATGGCTCTAGTGCTGGCAACCTTTGTGAAAGCACCACAGCACTCCTATGGTCAAAGCCAATAACCGGAACCTCAACTACACCCTCCTCATCTCTCTCATGTTCTGTTTCCTTTCTGCATTGCTCTTCCTCAACCATCCTGAGAAAGCGACATGTCTGCTTTGACAAATGGCCTTTGGTATCACCTTTTCTGTGGCTGTATCTTCCGTGTTGGCAAACACTGTCACCATTGTTCTTGTTTTCATGGCCACCAAGCCAGGGAGCAGAATGAGAAACTGGGTGGGGCAGAGACTGTCCATCTCAATTGTGCTTGGCTGCTCCTTCATCCAAGTAGCCATCTGTGCTGTGTGGCGGGCAACCTCTCCCCCATTCCCTGATGTTGACATGCACTCAATGACTGAACAAATTGTACTGGAATGCAATGAGGGCTCTGTGACCATGTTTTACTGTGTCTCGGGTTATGTGGGTTTTCTGGCTGTTAGCAGCTTCATTGTGGCTTTTCTTGCCAGGAAGCTCCCAGACAGTTTCATTGAGGCTAAATTTATCACTTTCAGCATGCTGGTCTTTTGCAGTGTCTGGTTATCTTTTGTTCCCACTTACCTGAGCACCAAGGGGAAATACATGGTAGCTGTGGAGATCTTCTCCATGCTATCATCCAGTGCTTGGTTGCTTGGCTGCATCTTTTCCCCCAGATGTTACATTATTCTGCTGAGACCTGAGATGGACAACAAGAAAGTAATAAGGGGGGAGCTATGAGAACGTTAAAACAAATTAGAAAGATAAATGAGCAACTCACATCTTCAAGCAGTTCCAAGTGTAAAATAATAAAAAACCTTTGAGCAGCTGTATAGGAAAGTTTAATTACAGTTTGAAAATAAGCCAAAGTGCTCTATTTCCACCTCAATACAATCATGATTGATGCATTGGATCAGAGGGGACTTGCACATATTCAGGATTGTTATAATATTTACAAAATGTATCCTTGTCAATGCACTCTAAAAGTCTTAACTTTTCCACTCTGTAAGTAATATTGGAATAGTTTGCATTAGGGTACATGCTTGGAGAAAACTGGTTTTTTTCCTGTTCAAAATGTGCATTTTGTTTGTTCAGAGATTACCCTCTCCCCCATCACAAGCACTAGAATGCATGCATGTACACACACTTTCTGACCAACAGTTGGGAAAGCAGTACTTTGAGTTAGAAAAGAGGGGAAAAAAACCTCTTTAGAAACTCAGACATCACTCATTCCCCTGTCCCAGCTTTTGAGGTTGTGTTAAGTGATAGCAGAAATGTCAGTAGCAAGTTGGAGAAATTTGACAAGACCAGAAATGTGATGCCTATAAGCGGACATATGTGTTTGGTTCTTTCCTTTTCTTAGTAAAAAGAGCTGGGTTTCATTTTGTCTGAAACACACACTCTTGGTGGGTCATAATTTCCAATCTATAATTTCACTAAGCTAAATGTTTTAGTATCACACAAAATTTATTGTACTCTTCTGGCTATGAACTACTAGTATACTTTAGATTTGCTATATGTTGTGAACAGAATCAGTGAAAACCATCAGATCTTACTCAGCATTACATTATTCATCCCAACATCCAGTCATGGCTTGTCTTCATGGATTATGATTAAAAAACAAAAGTAAAATTCCATAAGCCTGGTGCTGGAGTGCCTGGATGAGGAAGAGGTTTTGTTCTTGAGTTAATGACATTTAGAGATGGGACTGCAAGGGCTACTGTCCAGACCTCACAGCTCTCCATGGTCCTGAATCAATCCCTGGAAGTCATAGAAATTTTCTACTCGAGAACTGCTCTGCTCATTCATGTGCATGCTGCAGTCAAGTATCTAGGGAAGGGAGGTACAGATATGTCTTAGGCTGGGGACAGATGGCCCCCGTCATTTACCCTGAAGGCAAGGGTATCATCCTGTTTTAACATGATGTCAGATATTTGGAGACATGTGTTTAATTTCTGATTTTCTCTGATTTACATCATTATTGGGTGTCTGCTGAATGACATGGTGGGAAAAGTAAATCCTTCTCCAAGAAACTCCCCATTGTCCCCATCCATAATCATAAATAAAATTACGCTTAGGTGTATGCAAGATCAACCAGAGTTGGGATCCCAGCACCATCTTTGTGCTGCTGCTGCTGCTGCTGCTGCTGATGATGATGTTAATGTCAAGCATTACTTATACGTATACTTTAAGTTGTCTTTACATACATGCCCAGGAATATATCTTTTGGGGATCCCCATTGTTTTCCACTCTCCAGAAAAAAAAAAAAAAAAAAAAACCTTTGTCATGCTAACCCAATTGGAATGACTGATCATTGTGATTTATAGTTGCTGTCAACCATTATAAGATACACCAGTCTATTCTATTTTTTGACTGAAACAGAATAGTTTGCCCTGCCAAATTACTCTGTGTGAGCTGTTTTGTTATTAGTAATTCAGGAATCCTAAAGAGTGACATGGCAAGAGTGGCAAAACAAGCAGTCTCTCCAGTTTTAAAGCCTGCCTAGTAATACACATTTGCTTGCTTCACTTTGTCAGCCTTTCATCTTTAACAGGAATGTAGTTAAAATAGAACTGAAGTAGCTAACAAAGAGTGGGGAAAAGACCCTAGATTGTGGAATACACTCCCCAGAAAGGTTTGCCTGGCGCCGAGTCTATATTCTTTTTAGTGCCAGGTCAAAACCTTTTAATTCAATTCTTATTTTAAAATTTAATATTTTAATGGTTTTAGCAGTCACTTTTGATTTTATTTATGTTTATTGGTTATATATTGTTTTATTATATTGTAATTGATTGTCTTAGTCAATTCTGATTTTAATATTGTAAGCCATCCTGAGATGTCTCACATATAGGATGGCATATAAAAGTTTTAAATAATAGATAGATAGATAGATAGATAGATAGATAGATAGATCTCTAATGCATTTCCCTGTAGGGACTTGCCATTAGACTGAACAAATGAGGTACATTTACTTTGAGGTAGGGTGGAAAAGAACAGCATGAATCTGCATCAGCAAAGCAACTGTAGCAGCATTTCAATATATATTTTTAATTGTAGGATGCTTTTTCTGCTTACAGTCAGAATACCAAAACCTCTTTTTTTTCTTTCAAAATGAAATGAGCTTTTAACAGAAGATAGCAACATAATTTAAAGCCAGAGATTCCAGCTGGAGAATTTTGCAAGAATGCAAAGGGAGGAAAGGAGAGTCTAGGTGACAGCTTCCAGAAACAAGCTAGAAAAATCTAAACTGTGTCTGCAGAAGGGACTAAACTTTGGGAAAGTTATGCTATGGGAAAGATGTCATGCATACTTGGAAAATAGGAATGAGGTAATTGCTAGAGATATCTGAGATGTGGTTGGGAAAGAGAAGTAAAAGAAGCACAGTGCTAAACACAATCAAGCAATGAGTGGAGGAAGAGTTGTAATAAAGTGAGAAGCAGAAGTAGGTGGGCAACATACTCGGGGTTACACACACATCACAAACAGAAACAGACAAGAAAGGGATATCAATTAACTACAGGAAGGAAAAGAAAGGGTTATGTGGAGCACTGAAAGGAGCAACTACTTTCCTAGAGTGCAAGTGACAGCCCCTGAATTGCATGCCTGGAGGTAAGGTATGAAGAGCCAGTGTGGTGCAGTGGTTAGAGCACGGGACTGGGACTCAGGTAATCTGGGTTCTAGTCCCCACCCAGCCATGGAGTCAACTGGGTGACTTTGGGCACATTCTCAGACCAACCTAACTACAGGTTTGTTGTTGTGGGGATAAGATTGAGAGCAGCAGAAGGAGAGATATAAGCCACTTTGAGTTTGGTTTTAGGATATAATACCAAATCTAATTTGGTATATATAGTATAGCAGGATAGGTCTGCTTAAGAAGAAAGCCATTATAGTCATGGTGGTGATGGCAATGATGATGATTTATTTCATTTCTGTACCATAGCCCAAGCTTTCTGGGCAGTTTACAACAATGAATAAAACCAACCAACCAACCAATATAGTCCTATTATTCTATAATTTTACAGGGATGGCTTAACTTGGAGTCCTGCACTGAGCAGAACATTGTACCTGATGGCCCCTTCCAATTCTGATATTCTATTATTTTATGATAAAAACAACAATGTTAAAATGAAGTTTAAATAGCTTAACATACAGTAAAATGCAGTAAATATACTGCAGGTTTTTCTGATTATCTCTTAGAAACTTTGTTGTAACAAACAAACAACCATAGTAACTTACTATGGCTGATTGTTATGACATTAAAACCCACCCTAAGGCTGGACCAACATCATCTTCTAGTAGCTTTTTCCTCCTTTTGGTCAAAGATAGGAAACCTGGTGTTCCCCTTTGTCCACCCCAGCACTGGTACCTGTTAATGTTTTGTTAGAACACCCATAGGAGTTGTAGTCTGAAATAGCTGGAGGGTAACAGATTTTCTATCCTTGTTCTAAGCACATATGCCCCTTGCTTTACTACTGAACAATTAGAAAACACTTCAATATGGTTTTAAAAACAAACACATTTCCCCCAGAAATTCCCCTGAGAAATATTAATTTGGACAAGTAGCTTTCTCCTTCTGTGTAATTATCAATTGACCACATAGGACCCAAATCATTATTGTCATTTGTTAAAGAACCTATTCTCCCAGAAATCATAATTAATTGGATGAATCTGCCCTGTATTTCATATCTGGGACTGGGTGAGAATACAAACCTGAAACATTTCATTGGTCTAATTACTGTTATTTTAGGTTTTATAGTCCAGAATTCCAAGTGGCTGAGTGGAGTGAAAAGCAATTTAAGTCAGACTGGATTCTCCAAAAAATATCTGAACCACAAAATCTCTCTTTTGGAAATATGTATCTCGGAAACATCTCAGTATTTAGGGTAGTCATGTTACTTGTTTTGCAGCTGATGCTGATACATCATTTTTCATGCCAAAACCTTATACCAAAATGCAACATTGGAGATCCACTTCCTGTTCTTCACAGTTACTGTCAACCGGGTGACCTTCTCATTGGAGCCATCACTTCACAGAACTTCATGCCCTTTGAACCTTACAGCTTCATTGAACACCCAAGTCAATCACTGATTGGTGAGAGCCTGTAAGGAGCTTACTGTACAAAGTTGCTGTGGTTGTTGTTGTTTTAATTCTCACCATGTCAAATTTCTCTTTGATTATTTTTAATACAGTAATACATGTAACACTCACTGAAGAATTACTGAAGGCACAGAAGATTCATTCAGAATCTGAATGAATGACAGGTTGTGAAATCACTTGAGAAAGTCCATTTTCAAATGGAGTTGAGAGGGAAGGACGGAAGGAAAGGATGAGATCAGAATACATTTTTGTGATCCTAAGTCCACTTAATTAGATTCAAATGCCATAAATATTCTATTGGTTAGGATCTTTCCATAGAATATATTCTTGGTTAACTACAAAGCAGTGACACTATTTTTAGTAAGTTAAGATTTCCTCTACTACTCTCTTTGTAGTGTACTAACTAAGAACTATCAGCATACCTTGGCCTTGGGTTTTGCTGTGAAGGAAATCAATGAAACCCCTCACCTCTTGCCCAACGTTACCATGGGATTCTGTATTTATGACAGCTACTTCAGTGAAAGGTGGACCTATCGTGCCACAATGGGACTTCTTTCTCCACAGAACAAATTTATCCCCAACTATAAGTGTGACACTCATTACCATCTGAAAGCAGTTATTGGGGGTCTTTACTCTGAAATTTCCCTGGTAATGGCAGCAGTTTTAGGCATCTACAAGGTCCCACAGGTAAGGATGAGTTCATGTTTGGAATCCTGGATTGCAAAAAGTCATACACATTCATTCATTCATTCATTCATTCATTACTTTCTTTATGACAACATGTGCTTTTGTGCAGGAAAGGATATGTTTGAGATAGACAGAGAGACAGTAGATATTTGCATTTATATCGCCATTGGATCACCTGGGATTGCTTATTACTTTATTGAATAATTTATTATTTTTACTTGATTGAGATTTGTTTGATTTTGGTGGGGGGGACTGGTCTTCCTTTTCTGTTGCAAACCATTTGGAGCCTCCAGCTAAGCACATGATATACAACAAATAAATATTCTGGGTCATGTGTATGCTCCCCAAGAAAAATAGTCCCCATAGTTTGCAGACAGTATATTAATTCATTGATTTGCAGACTGATGCACATAATGAAAGGGGTAAGGTTCTAGCTAGCACATATTCTTCCTGGAACCAGAGTTATACCTTTCATCTCCAGGTTGGTGTGAGGAAAAGTTCCAGCAATGTGCTAACTCCTCTAATAAGCAGGAAAACTATGTCAAACCACACATTTCTAAATGATAGACCAGTACCAAGCTTCTCCTTGTTTCAATTTATCCCTGCTTTTGGCTCAGGACACAAATACATTCCATTTCTTCAAAAGGTTTTACCAGACAAAAGCTTGACTAAAATGTGGAAGGAGAGTATTTCAGAAGTACTGAAATCCTTCCTCCATAATGCTGTTTTTAATTGTTTACTCATCCTAATGGACACAAGTTTATCATAGCCCTTTCTTGGATACCTTGCACAGCACACTGGAAGCTTGTATAGTGGTATATACTGAGATGTTTCCTTCTGGGTTGGTGCATGCAAGACATCCTGACCACACCCTATTTCACTACTGAGTCTATACTCTGCCTACCTCTATGGCCATGCGGCCAGAACTTGCCCAGAGAGTAACAGCACCTTCAGCTCCTATGAAATTTCTGCCTCAAGCTACCTTCTCTCCCCCAATTTTCTTCTAATTCAAACCTGAAAGAGTGATTTATCAATTTTCTCTACCTGAGTTGTAGCCACAGATTAAACAAGGGCAGGGAGGATACAGGAACAAATACATCATTTAGAAATGTGTCATATCATTCTTTCTTTTCCTGGTCAGTAAAGGGAGTTAATCAATAGTTGTTGGTTGCCTTCTGTACATCAACTCAGAAGGAACCTTCTGCATAAATAACAGTGTTCTGGTCTTCTGCATAACTTAGGGTGAATTTTTATGCAACTTTAGATGGAAAAGAGGCCAACAAGTACTGGGACTAGGAACAGGTAATTGAGGAATGTTCTTGTTTTCCAGGATTCTCTGAACACTGTCATGTTTCATATCTGATTCACATTTGCAATCATTGCTTGTTTTGCACAAATGCAGATTTGTGCAAATTAAGGAAAGATCAAATAAGAAGATTACTCAAATCTAAAATGTATGCCAATGACCAAAGCTAATTCAATCAACTGAGTAGATTTGCAGAAAATAGGAACTTTGAACAAATTGGACTGAGATTTTGGGAATGAGATAACTGTGTTCCAAAGTTTTCAAAAAAATAATTGGTGGATGCATGGTTGAGTTTGCACCCTAAAGAATTGTCTCTGGATTTTTATGAGTAAAAACAAAAAATTGGTACATCCCTCACTGGACCATGCTATGACTTGTATGACTTATTTTTGACCAAAGTAAGATTTAAAAGTTACAAGGATATAATCTGTACCACATGTCCAAAATCTGCACTGAAAATTAAAAATTGTTGTTTTAAGTGAAGGGCAGAACAAAGCGTATAGATCCAAGGCTCCAGTACCATCAAAGGAGACAATGATATCTATTTGTGAATGTTATAAAATGATGAGTGTCTTCTAGAAGAAACAGTAGTTCTGATCAACATAAAACTATAGAAGAAATAATGTTATTAAAATGTAAAAACAGTGTCTGCACACACATATAAAGAAGATAACTATACAAAAATAGGAATAAGTAGGGAATCAACTGAGATTGTAAAACTGAATGAACAAATAAGTGAAACAGCCTACAAGATAATCCCTCATGGTGTTATTGGATGCAGTTTCTTTTACATTGCTGTGCAATTTTAAAATGGTGTCTCCATGTCAGTTTTTCATTGCCACGCTTTGGACAGTATCCAAATGTCTCATTCTCCTAGCATTGCACTAGTACAGATTAACTTCTCCACTGCATGCTGGAGGAGAAACCAAATAAAGTTACATTTTCTCAGGCTCAGTACTGCCAATGGTTATGCAAGAGGATTGCTCCACAGTTTGTGCATTGCAATAATTTGTCAGTGTTCTGCTAGTGATACCTGAGTTAGCAAAATCAGACCATATTCTTTGTGTTCCAGTAATTTCATCCTTTTTGCACATAAAGATTAAAACTATGTTTTTCAGCTTACAATTAGTGATAAGTTCTACTATTTTAGATGTATGTTGACTACACATTCATACATCCACTCCTATGCCAGAGAGGAAATAACAAATCGGCCTTCCTTTTCTTCTTATAACCACTTAATCCTTTTGAAGTTCACATATGGCTCAGCTCCAGTGATGAGATATAATACCAAAACCATTTCTTTCTATCAAATGGTCCCAAATGAAACCCACCAATATGACGGGATTCTTCGACTACTTTTGTATTTTAGCTGGGTCTGGCTGGGAGTCCTTGTTGCAGAGGATGACAATGGAGAAAAGTTCTTGCAGACTGTGATACCAATGTTTTCACAGCATGGCATCTGTTTTGCCATAATAGAAAGAGTCAAGGCAGCTTACATCACTGATGTTTTTGACATGTTGAAGTGGGGAGCAAAATTGTATGATATTATTATGGACAGCAACGCAAATGTAGTCATCTTCTATGGAGAAACTCAATCCATGATAAATTGGAGATGGTTGCTTCATCTCCCTGAAATGGAATATACAACAATAAGGAACAGAGGTAAAGTGTGGATTTTGACAGCTCAGATGGACATAGCAGCTCTGATTTACCAAAGGGGTTGGGATGTACAACCCATCCATGGAACTTTGTCCTTTACAATTCATTCAAAAGAGCTACATGGATTCCACCGCTTTCTTCTGGACAGAAAACTTTCTGGGCCAGAAAATGATGGTTTTATTGGAGACTTCTGGAAGCAAGCGTTTGCCTGTGTTTCTCTCAGTCCGCATGTGGACAAAGAAACAAAGGATGTCTGTACTGGGGAAGAAGACCTTGAAAACCTGCCTGCAGTAGTGTTCGAAATGAATGTGAGTGGCCACAGCTATAGTATCTACAATGCTGCCTATGCTGTGGCACATGCTTTGCATGCCATGCTTTCATCCATATCCAAACCCATTGTAATGACAGGCGATGTATTGAACCTTCAGCAACAACAACCATGGAAGGTAATCGTTGAAACAGAGAAAAGGAAGATCATTCCATTTAGGTTTATTTTCTGTCTCTCTGTGTCTCTCTCCTCCAGCTTTCAGGATGCCATCACAATGTCTTTCTTATTTTAGCAGACAAAAAACCATATATACAAATTTGAGGACTATTTACATTTATCTCTTTGGGTAAGGCATAGCTATCAACATAGAACATCCCCTGTTGAAAGGGTGCTGCTGCTCCCCCCCCCCACTCCCCAAGATCTTTTTGTTTTTGAGAGACAATCCCTCCAACACTTTGCTGCATTCTCCCCTATAGTGCCAAAACTCCTACATGCAAATTTGTGTTGATTTAATCTCAAGGCAACACTTCCTGAAAATGAACCTGCATCCTTTCTTGGGACTAAAAAGTGAATCTCCCTATATAAAGATCCCCCATATGCAGCACTCCACAAATAATCCACTTGTAGCCTTGGATATCCCCGGAGCAGGTATCTTTGCTAAAGTCTTGCTAGAATTAAGAGGTTTTGTATAAGGTACTCAAATTGGGTGAGATCCTGCAAATTAGTACTTGACATTCTACACAACAGCAAATAGGTGCCCGACTCAATGACTGACTGAGCATCATCCCCTCTAGGCCATTTTATAGAATGGAAACATGGGGATGGGCCTGCTCATTGCAGAACTGCTGCCACTCAGTGTGGTGGCAAAGGATGTTCTGTAAAAATGATGTTGATGACAAAGAGTTCCCCATTGTCTCCTTTCCCCAGTGAAAATTGCTAAATTTTAGCACCCTCACTCACCCTAAAATTCTCCTAGCAAAGAATGACCATTCTGGAGGGATGATGGATTTTCAGCACAGCACTACCAAATGCAAGTACAAGTGGAAAACACAAGAACATGCCTCAGGGCACTAAAACGCTTTCTCTCAAACATGTATCAGCTGAGCAAAATTTCCTGTGAACCTCATTTAGTAGACTAAGATAGCTAACATCACTAAGCAATTTACCTGAATGACATTGCATGCAGCGGAACCTTATCTGCATCTTTCATCTGTGTTGCATTGCAATAACTACATACAGCTCATTTTTGGACTGGGCTCACTACAAGCCATGATAAAACAGCCCTTCCTCTCTGTCATGCACATCTCCAAATTCCATAGAACCATAGTTGAAAGGGGTCAGAAGTCTATTGGGTCCAGCCCCATGCTATTGCAGGACATTAAATTTCACCATCCCATTTACACCATCTCACTTTTCTTTCATAGATTTAATTTGAATGTATGGATTAAAAGTAAACTCTTCTCTGGAGTCACTGGAGTGTTCCTTCTTTCTTAAGTGCTCCTTTCTGTGGGATGGGTGGAACTTCATTGGGAGGGAGACATATATCTTCCCCACTGGTGCACAGAAGCCTCAATCCAAACTCATTGGTTCAAGCATAGTTATTTTGCAGCAAAGGAAAGGATAAATCTTGTCCACACAATGCAAAGTTAATGACCTATACATTGTTTTGAAGCTCTTGAACCCTGTTTTAACTCATTTACTTATTTGTATGAATTTTTTCATCCCTTTCTTTCTCTTTGTAGCTTCACTATTTTTTCAAAGGTATGTCATTTAACAACAGTGTCGGGGAGACAGTTTCTTTCAACCAGCATAGGGAACTTGAAGCTGGCTATGGTATTATTAACTGGGTCACTTTTCCAAACCAGTCTTTTCAAGGAGTGACAATTGGAAGGCTGGATCCCCAGTTGCCTCCAGACCAAGCATTTGCCATTAATGAGGGAGACATTTCATGGCACAACTGGTTTAACCAGGTAGGAAGAAAATATGGGAGGTCTACAAAGTGTTCCAACTCTAAATTCTATTGGAGTCTGATTGTTGAGGCCCAGTCATGATCTGGGAAAACTCAAATGTAAATATTAGTCATACTATTCCTATATCCATCCATTCATTTTTGTTTTACTTGTATTGCTTTTATCTAATGCTATTTTATTGACATCTAATATTGTAATGGCTGCCTAGAGTGTGTGATGCTAATGGATGGCTCTCAAATAAATTCAATTAAATAAATACATATTTAAAAACAATTACACAAAGATGAACATTCCCAACATGCTTGAAAGATGCTCTTGCTATGTATGCTTAGGCAAGCCCATTTCTTTCTCAGCCTTTTCTCCAAAGAACTTACTAAAGTAAGTGCTATATGTGAAATCTTTCACATATGCCCACTTCACCATGCAACCTAGAGAAAATGTGTGGGCTCAAATCCACCCCACTTTAGTCAGCTCATCATGTTCTTTGTGTTGGCCACTCTTTTCTTTCAGGATGCAGCATAACACTAGCTGATTATGCTTGGGCTGAGTAGAAAAAATTCCCCCAATAAACCCATTAGCTGAGTGTGTGGGGGGGTTTTCTACTCTACAGTGTGATTTGATTTGGACAGGACTGGATCTTTTTATTTATTTGGTTAATTTCTTTTGATTTCATTTTCTTTGTTCTGTTTTTGGCAGTTGGTTCCTCTGGTGAGCTATATTAAATGGACCCCATGAGGTGACTAGTGCTAGGGTTTTGTTGTGACAGTTTAAAAAAGAAGCTGGCTATTTTATGCATAAAGATCCTATACAATACAGCATTTTTTCCAGATTTCCAGTGGGGATGGTTGGAGATAATTCCAACTTTCTTATAATCACTGAGTTATCAGCTTGAATTACAATTTTATGTTTTCATAAGAACAACACCGTAATCTCTATTAGCATCTAGCAAAATATTTTATTATTATTATTATTATTATTATTATTATTATTATTATTAAACATTTCTATACTTGCAAATATTTCTTTCCTCTTTTGTTTTCCCTTTCTGCATTTTCTCTATTTTCTTTTGTGCTTGTTTGCTTGCTTGCTTGTTTCTTTTTAGTCTCTCCAGTGAGAAACCCAAGATAGAAAATAACCTTAAGCTAAAGCTGCTTCAGTACAGCTTAAGTAACCCAAAAACCTTTAGATGGAACTAACATCAACACAGTGACTTATTGTTTCTATTCATTTGTAGAATGCTGGAATAAGGATATGAGCTATGGAACTCTGTTACTATGTTAACAATGGGCTATACACATTTCCCTGGGAATAAGTACCATTGAATTCAGTGGCATTTACTTCTGAGTAGACATGCACACAACTGTGCAGTTGCCATAAAAGCAGGGGAAAGTTATTTTAGAATATGCTGTTGTTTTTCAGATAAACACACAGACACACCTATGGATCTTGGTTTGGGTTATGCTGTCATCTGTTTTTTTAAATAATTAAGAACAAAACAACAAGCTGATCACAATGTGCTATATGTGTTAGTCTGGATCCAACCCTGTTGTCCAAGGCATAAAACACTGGACTAAGGCTACAGGATATGAGCACTTGTCCCAAACTTTTAATCATACCTGAAAAAGTCTTATGACTTTTCTTTTAATTCCAAAGAATATATCAGCCAGCTGTTGAATAAAAGACTCTCTCCAGAGCCTTATTTGCTATTATTGTTGTTGCTAAATTATTGTTCATGTATTAGGCAATGCCCATTTCACTGTGCAATGACCACTGCCAGCCTGGATATAGAAGGAAAGAGAAGGAAGGGCAGCCCTTTTGCTGTTACGACTGTATCCAATGTCCAAAAGGGAAAATCTCAAGTTATGCTGGTAAGAGATGCAGCTTACAGAGTCATCCATCACAGTCCAGCAGGTTGTGCATTGTGAGTACTCCAAATGTAGTAGAGGCATCAAGGGGCTGTGGAGGTGGTGGGAAGATCTGCAAACATTCCAGCTGTGTTCTTTTCCCATGTAGTTAAATGAGAACTGTTCACCAATATGGAGGAAAGTATGCTAGCTGAGCAAGTGATACAAATGGGTCTAGATTTAAATGCTATAAATGCCGTAAACATTTTAAAAGGTACATTGCATTTTTGTATAAGTAGATCTATAGCCAAAGGCATCATTCTGCAAACTCAAATGCTGCAAGCATAGCTGAATTTTCCCATTGTGCAAGTGGTTGTCCATTATTTCCACAAAACTGCTTGCACAATGAGTTGCATAACTAGTAACAGAATAGGTAGTAAATAGATTGGACAACTGTTTGCACAATGGATTGTATAAGAATTATGCATAACTGGTTGAACAACACACAACCATTGCTCAGTTGTGCTTCCATAGCTGTGACTTTAGTTGGATTGTTCTCTTGCGCATAATTCGGAATCTAATTTTTGCTAGCTGGATAGATGGATACTGCCCACCTTAAATTGCAAACAGAAATACATACTATATTCAGAGTAAGGCATACACACAATCAGAGGAACCTAGGTAGAATTCAAACTGGAAATGGAAGAGATTAATAAACACAAGTTTCGCTGATTTTCACATCCCTATTGAAGTAGAGCATTTTATTGAAGACCTGTATTGGACAGATTGGCAAATGGACTTTCCATACCAATAGCCTATCATTTAACAGACACATAAGCAAATAAATCTTACGTGAGCCATTGAAATAGAATATTATTAAAGTTCAATCCAGTTTTGTTGTCCATAATTCTCTGAACTTGAAGGATTATTGGCATCCTATATAGGGCAGAGGTATCACACTATAACTGCACAGAACACAGTTCTCCCATCCTGCAAAAGACTTAGACAGCTGATTGCAGTCATCTAAGTGAGGCATCTAAGAACAGGAGGGAGGAGGCTGATGCTACAGCAATGATTTTTTAAAAAATATCATTTTGGCTCTATTAATGAATTGGGAAGCTAAGGCTCAACAGGTGTACCCGATGATCAATAACAATATTGTGTAGTGTCACAAACTGTATTTCCTTGCGAACATCAAGGAAGTGGTCAACTCATGGGAGAATTCCAATAGCAGCACACCAAGGTTGTTGCTTCATAAGGGAATACAGGACTATAAAAATGTGGAACTGTTGTTGTTGTTCATCCCAGACTCTCATCCTCTGCTGGACTGGGGTCTGAAAAACAAGAAAAAATGTGGGCACATGAAGCATAAACTGTAGGGAATATATAATTTGTAGCATTGCTCAAGGTAATCACCACACACAGGACACATCTATAAAGGCAACATCCTAAGCTTCCAACTTGCTGGTTTTGCAGATCTTGGACCAACATGAAATAGTGTTGATTTTTGTTTTAGAAGTGATTTTGAAGTAGAAGTGAGTAGAAGTTATTTTGTTTGTTTTTTTGTTTGTTTTATTTAATAAAGAATAGATTAGGCAATAGATGTAAGTGGAGGGACTTTGGACACAATCTAGTGGTAATACCCATAAACACTCAAATTCAGAGGCTTGTGATCATCCATTGCAGAACAGAAAGAGTGACAAAAGCTATCTCTGTCTCTCTCTTTACCATATTGCAGTTTTTTCAGGGTTTTTTTTTTTTTTTTTTTGCCCATCAAGGTAGGGCAAACCATAGGATTCAGAAAGGAAGCTGCAGAGGCATCAGGAAAGCTCAAGTTATGAACTCTTCAATCTACTCTGCTCTTGGTCCACTGGACTGTCCCATTTCCCCTCTCCCTGAGGTTGTTTCCCTGACCTTGGAGAGGTAGTTGGTATGATTCTTTCCATGCTGCCTGTGAGGAATGGGCTTAGAGCACTGAGCCCCAGCTCTGATGTCAGAGCACTGTCTCTGTCCTTGGATATGGGAATCTAAAATATCTTGCCTCTCCTAAAACACTGTCTAATGGTCAAAATATTGTCCTTTCAGTTAATTTATTTCTCAGAGAAATTATTGCATCGTGTTAGTCTTTCTTTTCCTTACTCTCTGCATTCATCTATCAAGCATATTCACTTGAACTTGTAGCCAAGGAAAAGCTAGTTCTTTGTGCCTAAGAAATGCTTGGAAGTGTATGTTTCTCCTGTATTTATGTTCCCTCTGTAGCACAGAACAAACCACCCTGCTAACTTATAGCTATTTAAAAACAATGTCTACTTTGATTGAGACTTTTGATCCAAAAAGCGAAAATGCTATCAGATCTCTAAATCTTGTAGAGTCATCCCCAGTCCTTTGACATAAAAATAATTCCTTAGGGAACTGGTTATTTGGTGTTTGATTATTCAGACCACTGAGTTAAGTTTGCTTTTTCCACTTCCTTTAATCTCTCATATGATGGTAAAATACTTGCTATTCATCTAATTACTCTAGAAATAACACACACATGAATGTGAGTGCACACATAGACATGAATGTGAGGTGGATAAACACACACACAGAGAGAGGAGGAATCTACTTAATGAGTCTTTGTTATTAACTGCCATTCCAAGTTATCCTTACATACCACTGAATATTTTATTTTTATTTATTTATATTGTGATTTATATCCTGCCTTTTTCCTACAAAGGGCTCAAGGCAGCTTACATCATTCTCCTCCACCATCTTATACCCGCAACAACCCTGTGAGGTAGGTTGGGCTGAGAGTCTGTGACTGGCCCAAAGTCACCCAGTTGTCTCCATGGCTGAGCGGGGACTAGAACCCAGATCCTCTGAGTCCCAATCCCATGCTCTTAACCACTACACCACACCGGCTCTCCATTGGATAGAAAATATGATGGGAAGATTAAAGTAACTGCAGCTAATTTTCAACTTTCCCTTTCAGACATGGATTATTGTACTCAGTGCCCAGAAGAGGAATATCCAAACAAGGATCAGAATTCATGTATTCCAAAAGGTGTAACATTCCTCAGTTATGAAGAACCTTTGGGAATCGTTTTAGCCAGTTTTGCTCTTTTCTTTTCTATGGTAACAGCTCTGATTCTACAATTGTTTGTGAAGCACCAGGACACTCCCATAGTCAAAGCAAACAACCGTAATCTCACATACACAGTTCTCATCTCCCTTCTGTTCTGTTTCCTTTGTGCATTACTATTTATTGGCAGACCAGATAAGATCACATGTCTCCTACGGCAACCTGCTTTTGGCATGATATTCTTGGTGGCTGTTTCTTGTGTGTTGGCAAAAACTGTTACAGTGATTCTAGCTTTTAAGGCCACCAAACCTGGCTCCAGGATAAGGAAGTGGGTGGGGAAGAGGCTGGCCATCTCCATTGTTCTAGCCTGTTCTCTCATTCAAGCAGGCATTTGCATTTTGTGGCTAGCAACTTATCCTCCATTCCCAAATTTTTATAGGCACTCAGAAGTATTGGAAGAAAATATACTAGAGTGTAATGAAGGATCCACTATCATGGATGGCCCCTTAATCTGATCCAACATGGTTCTTAGAACAGCCTTCTCTCATATGATCCTGCCATATTTTAAGATCATCTGGGGAAGCACCAAAGGCACATTTACTGGGGCATGAAACAAGGCCTTCTCAATGACAGCTTCCAGGGTTTAAAATTCCCTGCTGAGAGAAACTAGGTGAGCTGCCTGCTTGCTGCCCAGATAAGGGCTTTTTTTTCTCTCATGCAGGCATCTGTTGGATTCGATGCTATACTAATTTCTGTGCTGCAAATTATTATTTTTGATTGTTTTTAGTGACAGGGGAAAGGCTTATGGAAAGAATGACTTTCAAGTTTTATAGAAGGAATTCATTCTTTCCCCTTATGATTTTGAACACAGTTGCTAGGGAAATAGTATATATTACAGAGGTGACTCAAGGTAAAATACACAGGGAAATGTTCAGAATGATAGGCTAATGTAAAGTAGCAATCATGAAGGAAATGCTGAAGCTTGGTTAATTGTTTTCTACTCAATTGACCGCAACTGAAAAGTTGATTTGAAACTCCTCCAAAATTGCATAATGTGATGATACAAGATAAAATGTTCAGGTTCATGTAAGGTTCAACTTTTAGACCATGTCACCTGTAGAACTATTGTAGCTTCTCTGTACTAGGACAGTATGAGAGATTTCACATTATATGAAGAAAGCCTATCCAAAG
>NW_025336554.1:2314026-2317357 GCF_004798865.1 Varanus komodoensis | reverse complement strand
TGAATAGCTATTTTTATGTAACATGAAGAGGCTTAGTATTAGGACTTTCCTGTTAGCTTTAATTCTGTCGTGTTTCTCATTATTCCAACATTAAATTTATTGCATCCCATTTCTGCAAAACTTTCTGTAAAGTCTTCATAAATATCTGTCCACATTTATGTATGCATATCTGTTTACACATCCTTTTGCATATACTCTCCAAAATATGCATTTTAAAGTCATTTATTTCAAGTTAATGTCCTTTTGTACACCTTCTTCCCATGTTACATTTTACATGTTACATAGTATCAACATAATTACATTCTAGTTACTGTGTATGTTCAGGAAATGTAAAGAGTAGTGTAAAAATGTCTATGAACTGAACCTGTTTTTCATCCATCCTGTATTCTCGTCTTTGTTTTGCTTATTAAAATAACCATAAGAGAATCTGGTGGTAAAACATTCCAGATTTCTTTATTCCCTATTAGCACAGCACAGAAAAAGGGTCCAATCTCACCCAAGGGCCCGTCTGTACCCCCAGGAACAAATTTAGTAAAGTAAGTTGCTTTTGATTTAGCAGTCTCTCAACAAAACACGGATACATCCTTAAATGCACAATTATTTTGCAACATGCTGCTTGTACCACCAGGTCTCAACTTGTGTGGGAACCCACTTATGATTGTCTGTTGGAGGAATGGGGACAACCACACTGGTCTCAGACCCATCCTTGGAATCTAATCAGCAGTGACATTGTCCTACTGGGAGGGCAGAGCTGAAAAACTCCTTTTCTCTGACCGCACTGTTCACCCTCTTGTAAGTTAATATATCAATTAATCTTGAAATCAATTTGTTGATTTGCTGATTAGCTATAAATAGATTACTAGATGAGGATTAATCTGTTTGGGAAGGAATCTCTTCCACATATGTAAATTATTCCTGCCTTGTGGAGTTTTCTTCCCTCACCCAAGCATTAGTAGATGTCTTTCCATACGTCATTATTTAGGCCAACAATAAAGAATATTTGACTCTAAAGCAGGATCCTAACTAGGGAGGTGATTGGATCATTAGAAAACAATAGAATTAAAGCAGTACTAAAGTGGGATAAGGAGATCAGGTAGAAGCTTAATAAATTCTTTCCATCTGTCTTCATTGTACACAATGTAGGACAGATACCTGTGCTTGAACTGATGTTTTTCAGAAGGAAGCCTGAAGAATTGAAGCAAAACCCTGGTGCAAAATATGATGTTGATAAATTTAACTATAAAGACTACACAAAGCTCAGGCTGCAGGAGCACTGAAAAGGGTACAAAGGGAAAATAAAATGTGGGCTACCTTGCCCCAGGCTAGTCTGTTTGATTGAGAAATAAACTGATGATTTACAGGAAGGGAGGAAATAACTTGATTAATTTTCTGACCCTGTTGAATACTAGAAAAATATTTTTTTCTCTCTTCAGTTCTTCATGGATTTTCACATTCCTACCCCACCACTTCCCATTTCCTCAAACATGCATATCCCTTGTCCTTAAGAGTTCTACGTGTCAGAGCAGAGGAACCATAATAATATGTCTTAGGAAAGAAAGTATGGAGGATTTTCCTCTTTTGTTGCCACCACCAAGCATTTGAGTGTTCTAGTATCCTGTATCACATGTACATGGTTTTTCAGAATATCAAGGCCTGAACTTATTGTCTCGTACAAGGTTCTGCTCTCCAGACAGCCACTAAAATGCAAATGTTCTAACGTGAGGTGGGATTTAAAGAGTAGCAGTTTCATTTCATAAGAAGGTCATTTAAATAAAGCTATTTTTGTAAGCACATCATACAGTCCAAATTATTTAAAAAATATTTTTAATTGGGATTTCTATGAGAAAGGACTTTCTTTTACAGCTATGGACTATCACAGGCTTTTAAAAAAAACATGCATCATGCATGTAATACTACCGTTCAAGATTTTCTACTGATTAGTTGTTCTTTGTTATTCAGTTCAGGTTTTATAAAGTAAACTTGTAATGTAATGTAACATTCGGGTAAAAATATGCAGCTCAGGAGCCCACCACTCGAGGCTAAAATGGAGACGATTTCCATAACTACCACATATTTTCCTGCTGTGCTCTGGTATGTTGGGACAAAAGATAACCAAACACTGCAAAACATAACCATGCTGAAAGTGATAAATTTGGCTTCATTAAAACTGTCAGGTAATTTCCTGGCCAGGAAAGCCACAATGAAGCTGGCAAATGCCAGAAAACCCATGTAGCCTAAGACAGAATAAAACATGATCACTGAGCCCTTGTTACATTCAAATAGAATTGTGTTATCTTTTGCAAGCATGTCAAGATGTGGGAATGGGGAAGAGGTTGCCAGCCACACAATGCAAAGTCCTCCTTGAATAAGGGAGCAAGAAAGAACAACAGAGGTGGATAACCTTTTCCCAACCCACCTCCTCATCCTGGATCCTGGCTTGGGGACCATGAAAGCCAAAACCACTGTGATGGTTTTGGCCAACACACAAGAAACAGCCACGGAGAAGATTATGCCAAAGATATTTTGTCGGAGGAGACATGTCATCCAATTAGGCTGGCCAATAAATAGGAATGCACAAAGGAAGCAGAGAAAGAGGGAAATAAGGAGACTGTAGGTGAAGTTCCTGTTGTTAGCTTTGACTATGGGAGTATCATGGTGCTTCATAAATATCCTTAATACCAAAGCTGTTATGAAAGAACATGAAAAAGCAGCAACACATACACCAATCCCCAAAGGTTCATAACAGGACAAGAAAGTTACAACTTTGGGAAGGCATGCATTTTTATTCTTATTTATATAATGATCTCCTTGGCATGGAAAACAGTCAGCCATATCTGAAAAAAGAGGGGAGGGGAGGGGAGGGGAGGGGAGGGGAGGGGAGGGAGATAGTTACTTCTGAATTATTGAAGTAGGTCAAAATTGCTTACAGTGTTACCTTTTCTCTCAATAATGCATGTTTGGGAGCATTCCCAAGCTAATAATTGGTTAGTTGAATCTAGGGGTGGCATCTGCATTAATGTAGGTTCTCCTACATGGTTGTCTTTCTATGGGCACAGAAAAGGATACAATTTTGTCTGCAGGTTTTTAAAAACTAAAGGAAACAAAAGGAACACATTAATGGCATCATTGGCCTATTACTTATTATTAGGTATCATTGAAGCACTCTATTTCAGATCTATGCCACTTTTTATGTGTACACATCTTCAGTATTGTTCATGAACAATGAAAAAAGTTCATGAAAGATCACAGATGAAGATAATGATCAAGTATTTGTTTTCAGTTATACTCAACTTTTCTAATTAAACTTCTACATCAGGAATCTCACCATTGC
>NW_025336554.1:2310042-2313996 GCF_004798865.1 Varanus komodoensis | reverse complement strand
TGCAATCATAGCAGCAGAATGGCTCCCCTTCCTTCTTTTGCTTGCTGGAACCAGGATGGCAGTACTCATTACATACAGAGATGGGTTGTGCCTAATCCAGGAATGAAAGAAGATAATGTTAATCTTCAGAAGAATATGCTTGGGATCCTTAAGGTACAAGAGAAACTGGAATGGAATGAGATATTTCTAGATAATTTAGCATCATGGAAAGCATGACAGAGTTTAGTTTTTCTGTGATAAATGTTGCAAAAGTTGCTAATCGCTTAGCACACTGGATTGCATAAACATGGGATCCCATTAATGAGAATTTAGACTCCATATGGTTTAGACACAAAAGTGGAATACATTGTTGAGTTTATAAATTATACATTGAGAACCTGTGGCTGAAATCTATTTGTCCAAGGGTTCTCCTTTCCCAAGTGAGACTGGAGACAGAGTCATTGTTAGGTCTTACTGCTTGCATGTTGAGTAGTTTTACTTGAGATTATTCAAAGGGTACTATCATGCTATATGGAAAATATGAACACTGAATAAGAATTAACTTTGTAATCCACCCAGAGAGCCTTATGGCTAATGGGAAAAGATAAAAATCAAATAAATAAATTTACAAGGATGCCGCACTATGGTTTCTGGTATCAGAATTACCCATTTTGGCATCCCCTCCTGGACATGTAATCTAATAATTGCAGGCTGCTTCACTGATAGTTTCATTTGTGTGTCCAAACTTAATTTATAACATTTCAGACTATGTGTTTCTGGCAACCTTACATGAAAGCTGTAAGGTGGAAAAATGAAGAAAGGAGCAAAGGTATTACCAAACAAAGCATGCAATTTTCTTGATCATCATGTGTTGTGCAAGATATGTCTCCAAATCCCTAAATAACCTTATTTATGCTTGTGTCCAAAAACTATTATTCCACATTAGCTTTCAATTATTCCATTCCAACTATTTTTATTTAATTTGAAAGAGATTTTCTTAATAATTCAAAGAAAAGAACATTTCAGGGAAATGTTGATGGATAGGGTCTTTATTCTGGTGCTTACTTATGAGATGGCTAAGAGGAATATCTCTTAAAGGCATTGTTCTACAGTCACTTCTCTAACGTGCAGGTGTGCTGAGATAACTCCTCATTCAGCTCTATTTTTTCCCATTGTTTAACTAGGAATTGTTGGAAACTGAGAAGGCTGCAAAGTAATGGAAAGATGAGTAAAAGAACAGATGTGAATGTGCACATATACAGAGAGTTTCCCTGGCCACTTCAAGGAGACAAGGTCAAGACTGTAAACACTGCCAAATAGAATGCACACGAAGTGTGGCAGATAAAAACAAACCCCTTTCATGGTTGAAGAAAAGTCTCAGGAAAATGGAGGTCATATTTTGAAATAGCACTACTCTGTTCCTTTCTTGGAACTGGATATGGCCCTTTATCCCCTGAGCTTCAAGGAAAAAAAATGTGTTTAGGGTTTATGAGGAATTTGTCTTAGCTCATTTTTAAAAGCAGTATTTTTCCAGTTTGTACTGCCCAGACTGAACATGAACTTGGAAACAAAGTACAAATTAATTTCCACATTTAGAAAATGCAAACAAATATACTTTACTCAGGTGCGGAACAGTGTACACAATTCAAAGATACACTGAGCTGATCTGTACACTTGGAAGAGTAAGCACTAAAATACATATTGATACAAGTAAAAAAAAAAGCAATCATGATATGGGCTCAAATCAGACTATTTGGTGTTTTGTTTTGTTTGGCTCAGTCTTTCAGTGCCAACTCAAAATATTAATACCTTTGAAGAAGTTGCATTCAAGTCGCACCTGGTTAAACTAGCTGTGCCATACAATTGCCTTTTCATGAATGGAAAATGCTTGTTTTGGAGGAATGTGGTGATCCATCTTTCCAACTTTTACTCTAATGAAAGATTGATTTGGGAAAGTGACCCAGTTGATCACATCAAATCCTGCTATTAGGACCCTGTCCTGGTCAAAAGAAATTTCATCACCAGCACTGTTGTTAAATGAAACTTGTTTCAGAAAGTGGTGGAGCTGGATTAAATAGAAAACAGAGACAATTAGAAAACAATTTAAATAAACAGCCAGGATATAACCATCTTCTGGAATAAAATAGCTGTATGGATAAAACCATATCTGAAACATCAGAGACAAGTCCAAACACCCTTAACACACTTAAATTCAAGCTAAATTATTTCAGAAGTCTCAATCAATTTTCAATGAATTGCTGGCCAGATTCCAAGAGATAATAATACCCACACAATCTTCCATCCTTAAGAAATAATGTACAGAGTATTTGCAGGCTGAACAGAATGACTGGGTTTCAACCAACATGATAACCCACCATGGGCAGCCAACCACGGTGGGTTGTCATGTCAACAAAAACCAAGCATTTTTTATAGCATGGCTTAATTTTCAGAAACAAGTCATGCACAACCAATAGCTTGTTTTAGAGTTATTTTCAGCTTTGATGGCTTGTTGTGCCATCCAAATGCAGTAGATTTGTTTTTATCATTGGGTACCACAGCTGTTTACAAAACTATCTGGTAAGAGTGGGAACAAGTTGCTTAATTTTCTTGATCTGACATCACAACCATTTCCTCTGAGTGACACTCCAACAATGCAACCAACTCCAATGAGTATCTAGTAACTGTCTTTCCGACAATGCCAAAATGTCACTCTACAAGGACTGTCACTCATGTCTCATTGTCTCAGAAGTGTATAGTTGGAGTTATTTTCTATTATCTTTTTTTAGTAATTTTTGCAAGTATGCCCTTACAATTGTTCCATATGCACAGTTTTTCCTGATTATTTTCCTGATCTCTTTCAGAAGTCAAAGGGATGAAGGTAATAGAGTAGGAAAGTAGATAACATACAAGAAAATTAACAGGATGAAATGGCCTGTCTGCTCAATTATATGCTGGACTGGAAAAGAAATAATGGCCGATACCTGAGAACGTTATACAAGAGTATGAATCGGGATATGCATCACCTAAACAGTTGCAAGATTAATTTCCCAAAATACTGGTGATCCAAGCACTTGTCAAGAGAATTTTTTTTTGTTAAGGCAATTGAAACATATGATGCATTCTAATTTTAAAAAACTATAAACACGACTCTTGCAATATAAACTAATATATAAAACATTTGCATACCAAAAGTCATAAACAATTTCAAAATTACTCTTTGCTGAATTGTTGTACCTTCTGCACAAAATATATTGACAGATGATGGGTAGCCTGTTATTCCTTGCTAAATGCATTGCTTACTTAAAGGAATTCGTTTAAAGGAAGTTATATGTTCTTTTTCCCTTTAAAAATGCAGTTACCACTTAGTACTTTAATATTTTTTAAAAATCTTCCAATATAAAGGGGAGGGTACATGTTTCACAGGATTTACCTGCCATGGAAGATTGGTCTGGAGTATCCTTTGTTCTCCTTCCACCAATGTTCTGAGTTTTGATCTGGATGAAATCATGGCATGTAAAGCATGGGCCACGGCATGGACACTATTGTAAATACTGTAGCTGTGACCAGTCATGCTCATTTCAAAAAATGTCCTAGAGAGGCTTTCCAGCCTCTCCTCTCCAGTGCAGATATCCTCTGCCTTGCCCAGAGTTTGAAAATACGAAGAGTTTGGAAATAGGCAGCCAAATGCCTGCTCCCAGAAATCTCTGATAAAACCATCTCCTTTTGCACTGGAAGGGGTTCTTCCTTGAAGAAATTCTTTGAACCCCGCTAGGTCATTGGAGTGCATTGCAAAGGATAGAGCACCATGGAGGACTTGTATATCCCAGTACCTTTGGAAAACAAGTGATTTGAATTCCATCTGGGCTGTCAGAATCCAGACTTTGCCTTTTGGCTTTTGTACTGTGTCCTCTATTTCTGGTAGATACAAGACCAATCTCAAAAATATGACAGAATCTGCTTCTCCATAGAAGACCA
>NW_025336554.1:2306302-2308156 GCF_004798865.1 Varanus komodoensis | reverse complement strand
GTCCAGCCCAAAGCATGGAAAATCTGTGATGTTTCTGGCTGTATTGATGCAATACACTTCGTGTACATTCAAAATAGAGGGGCATTGTGGATCAGGGGCAGGGTATGAAATGTTAGGGCAGCACCTGGTCCCTTTTCAAAGTATCCTAAAGGAAAGAAAGAACTCTGTGGAGCTGGGAGTCATCTGAGGCTTTAGCGATGTAACTTCTATATACTTTGCCATTGCACAAATCTGCCAATACAACTGAAACCTGTTTGATAATACATGGGGTTGAACATTATACTACTGGGTAGCAGTAATCTTACATGGTTTCTTCTGATGGTGTCTGAGGTAGTACTTTACTGAAGTCCTTTGGAGTGGAGATGATGAAACTCTGAGAACCAACACCTCCAATAATGATATCTCCTGGCTTATAGAACTTGCGAATAATGTGAGAGGAATCATGAACCCTGCACTTAATGAGAGAACCATTGTGCACCAAGTGGAAAATCAGCAGCACTAGCTCTAACATTGAGAAACTCATCTTGAAAAAAAGATGGATCCTGCTGCTCCTGCTTATAGACATAGTATCATCATGACTGTCTGCTGTTAATTCTTGTTCTTCCAGCCCTGGTGTTTAAAATGTCAAGTATCTAAATCAGATTTAGAAGAGACATGTCTCCTTAAATTTTAGACCAGAGCTCTCAATTATATACGAGTGGAATATTATTTACACTACCATTTACCATCATTGTAATTAATTTTGTTATTGCCTTCTCTAAATCTAGACAGGATTCAGCAAGCCACAGTATAAATTACTACTCTTTTGGTAATTAGATTCCCCTTCCTCACAAAAAAAAGGTATATCCTCTGTGCATTGATGAAAAGCTATTAGCTATGCAATAGTGTAGAGGTAAGCAACAAGTGGGCCACTACCATTAAACTAATGCTAGTAAATTTTATATATAGGGTTAGATCTAGGAAGAAAATGTCCTTTATTATAGAACTGGCTTGCTTGAGAAGATAAGATTCAGGAATATAGTAACATTGTCTTCCAAAATCCCTGCATAAGGGTATGGATGATCTTATCAGTGTCTGTTGCCGCTGCCGCCGCCGCCGCTGCCGCCACCACCACCATCACCACTACCACCATCATTATCTTGCATTTATATACCATCTTTTTTTCTTCCATTTAAGGCTCACAATGACAGCCCTGTGAGTTGGCTGAACTGAGAATCTGACTGGCCCAAAGACACCCATTGAGGTTCATGGCCAAGTGGGGACTAGAAACAAGATCCCCCAGGTCCTCAGTCCAACAATCTCACCACCACTAGCTAGATAGAAGCAGTGAACTGGTAGAGGGCCATGTATGCTTACAGAGGTGTGGTGCTGTCATCATAACACCACACCTCTGTAAGCACTGTTTTTCCTGGAAGTGTGTGGAAACATAAATGGAGGATTAAATGTTCCATTAAGTGTGATCCTAACCAAGTTGCAAAATTTATTTATACATTTGTTTACAAAATTTATTAACTGTTGTTCATCTAAACAGGACTTTGGAGGACTGTTATTACAATAGAAAAGAATCATGACATGAAATAATAGAAATGACACTTCAAATCAAGTTATGCCATGAATATATATGCAAGTTACTTGCACATCCAATCAGTTGAAGTGAAAAAAGTATTTTATTATGAAGACTTATTCACACACATCTCATTTTACTTAATACGGAAATTAAAAAAGAAGCAACTTTATAAGAAATATGTTGGCAAAGTCCATGTCCTCTCTCTCCGTCCAAAACAATAAGCTATCCCCTTAGAATTGAGACAGCAGAAACTGCACCCAACAGCTAGCATTTTCTGTTATACCCAA
>NW_025336554.1:2274449-2306180 GCF_004798865.1 Varanus komodoensis | reverse complement strand
TTTTATGGCTTCCAGAGAATTTTGAACATCTCTAACATCTTAAGCATCCTGCCTCAATAACTTTTGGTTGACAGCACATCTAAAAAAAAGTTCATTAAACACAAAGCTTTCTCTGGAAACCTTTGTCAAAACCTTACAGAGCTCTCCAAATCAGCAATTCCCCAAATTCACTTACACTCACACAGTCCACAAAATTCACCTTTTTAATCAAGCCTGGTAAATGATTATTATCTCACCTAGCCTTTCTTTACCATGTCTTAAGCAATCTCCACTGATCTTATATATAAGGGGATGAGGAAAACATCTTATGCCGAGTATATAGAGTTGTTTCTTTTAAAGACTTTCAGATACACTGCTCTTTTTTTTTTTTTTTTTTAAACATGAAGTTCCTGTAACAATGCCTGGTTCAGAGGACAGTGAGACATTCAGTAAAAAGTCACAGCATAGTAGCACAATGGTTTCTATTAGAATTTCCTTTCTGATGTCCAGTATGAACAAATCCCAGTCTGAACAAACCCTTTTGGAATGCCTCACAATCTCTTTTTGGGTATGTGTGTTTTCTGAAATAAATGGGGGAAATCCACTATACTTAACTGCCACAAACACTACAGAAAGCAGAAGTTGATAAGATATGCCGATATTTTGGATGAGGATGGTGGTCTGAAACTAGATCAAGAAATACAAGAACAGGGACTTAATATCTCCTGGTGGTATAAGATGCAGATGCAATTGAGATATGCTAAAGATCATAAAGTATGGGGGTTTTACAAAGACTTAACAGTGTTTGATGAAGTGATGCTTAAAACAGGTGAGAACATTATTAAAAGATTATATGATTTTTTACTTGACAGGAAAATGGAAGGGGAACAGGATAAGGAAACTATGATAACATGGGCACAAAACTTCGGATATAATGTTGAACTAGAAAAGTGGCAAAAACTATGGGAGAGGAATATTAAGGTAACATTAGCAACTTCGTATAAAGAAAATTTATATAAAATGTTCTATAGATGGTATTTGTCGCCAAGCCGATTAGCTAAGATGTTTCCAAATATGTCAAATAGATGTTGGAAATGTAAACATAAAGAGGGTACTTTTTATCATATGTGGTGGACTTGTGTTAAAGTGAAAAAGTATTGGATTAAAATAAATAAATGGCTAGAGGAAATACTACAAAAACCCTTTGCTTTTAAACCCGAAGTTTTCTTGTTAGGCATCATACTGGAAGACATTAATAGACAGGAAATGTATATGATGTTACACTTAATCACAGTGGCAAGGACTGCATTTGCTCAATGTTGGAAAAAGGAGGAGCTATCCACCGATGAATTGATTTTAAGAAAGATCTTGAAGTGTGTAGAAATGGATAGATTATCATTGAAGGAGAAAGAAGGCACTGACTTCTATCAAACTTGGATTTTTTTTTTTATATAATTGGCTGGAGAAATTGGACTTGGCATATATTTAGAGACGTTTTCAAGTTATTATAAACTGATTTAAATATGACTATAGAATGTTACAAAATATGTAGTAGGGGGTTGACCCAGTAAATCCGATGTACATAATGATTAATGTTTTTAGTATTAGCTTAAAAATTTTAATAAAATTTTAAAAAAAGCAGATGTTGAATGGAATTTCTAGTATTAAATATTCTTATCTGAGAGTTGCCCTCATAGCAGCTACACATAAATCACTATCAACAGTTTTAATAAATTATAACTCACTATCAAAAGCAGTTTAGGGATGCATCCAAACCATTTAAATCAAATTAAGTTCAGTTTACTTAGTTGTCCTGTTGATTTTTTTTATCCTAAGCGTCCTTAAGGCTAGATCCAACCTTGAGTATTTACTGTCAAAATGGCTGAAAAAGAAATGGATGGAAAAAGATTGTACACATCCATTTCTGTTTCCTATAAGCCACTCCTGCATTTTAAAATGATAAGAATTTAGCAAGTTAGGTAGGTGGAGGGAGTTCAACGTAAGTAGACAGTTCCTGAGAGGGACCTATAAATTTATCAGTGGTTTCTATTTATTAGATGTTCCTTATTGTTTAGTTCAGGTCTCATAAGAATAATGTAGCATTTGGGGAAAAAGATGAAACTCAACAACCCAGCACTGGAAGCCAGGGTTGAAAAGATCTCCACAGCTACCATGTATTTTCCTTTTGTGCTCAGGTAGGCTGGAACAAAAGATACCCAAACACTGCAGAAGATCAGCATGCTGAAAGTTATAAACTTTGCTTCATTGAAACTGTCTGGCAGCTTCCTAGCTGGAAAAGCCACAATGAAGCTCAAAAGGGCCAGAAAGCCCATATAGCCCAGAACACAGTAAAACATAGTCTGTGATCCCTCATTGCATTCCAATACAATTTCTTCAGCCATTGAATGCACATCAACATCTGGAAATGGGGGAGAGGTTGCCAGCCACACAATACAAATGCCTGTTTGAACAAGTGTACCAGAAAGAACAATGAAGTTGGAAAGTTTTTTCCCCACCCAATTTCTCATTCTGGATCCTGGTTTTGTGGCCATGAAAGCTAGAAGGACAGTGATAGTTTTTGCCAGCACAGAAGAAACAGCCACAGAGAAGATGATGCCAAAAGTAGTCTGGCGAAGGAGACATGTCACCTTACTAGGCTGTCCTATGAAAAGCATTGTACAAAGGAAGCAAAACAGGAGGGAGATGAGAAGGGTGTAGGTGAGGCTCCGGTTGTTGGCTTTGACTATAGGAGTGTTGTGATGCTTCATAAATGTTTTTAGCACAAGTCCTGTCAAGGACGAACAGTAAAGTCCACTAACAGCTAAACTGATCCCCAAGGGTTCTTCATAAGACAGAAATGTTACAACTTTCGGAAGACATACATTTTGGTCTTTGTTTGGATAATAACCATTTTTGCATTCAAAACAGCTTGCCATGTCTGAAAAGCAAGAATAACACATTATAAATCTCAGGGGAAGTTGGATTCTGGGAATCACCACCACTGCTTCTCCACTGCTCAACCCAGCAGGAAACAAAAATCTTGAAAATCTCTGGGTTCATGGCCTTCCAAGCCATGAGGGCTCAGTACATAGGATTTCATGCTAAGACTTCTAATCTGTACACACTTAGAGTTTCATTCAGTTCAGTGGGATTTACTTCTGAGGACTGCACTGTAAATTTTTATAAACCATAGCAGAACAATTCTGCAGGCCTGATATTTGAGTCGGCTTGATTCATGACTCTGATTGACCTTTGTACAACATTACTAAGCCATACTCTGCAGCTGAAAATAAGCTATGCAAGGTATTGGTTGTTGGAATTGAAGATAAAATTCAGAATGAGGCTGCACAAAAACTGCAAAAAAAGTTATTTCCCTTCCTTCACTGAGGGGAGAGGAGGAGAGAGAAGAGAAGTATGAATAAAATCAGGAAGAAAACTGTTAACACTTTCAGTGTTGGGTAGCTTATGTGGAAAGTAGTGATGGGTTTGAGTTTTTTTACATTTTTTTCTTTCTTAAAAAAGTAGCAATTTAAAAAAGAAACTCCCATTAAATGTAAGAACTCAAGTTAAAGAAATTTCATCCTATTTAAGAAAGAAATTGCCCATACAGATAAGAGTGTTTGGTGAGTCAGCATTTTTCCCAAATGATATCTTCCTTGGAAAGATCTCAGTGCAGAAACAGTCGAGAGATACTGTGGGTAGATGTGCATGCTGTGGAATTTATTTTCCCCTCCATGATGACTCTGGAAAAACACTAAATCATATTGTAGGATATTTTCAAGCCATTTATTGAAGGTGCAGTGGTAGGCATGCCATGAGCGGAGCTGGCTGGAGCTGGGGTCAGACTAGATGGCCCAGGAGGTCCATTCTGACTCATTCTTTTTCTAAATAGGCAGTCTACTGGCCACTGCTTGCTCCAGCTCCACTGTTGTTCACAGGGATGAAACATTTTTTTCTGTTTTCTTTAATGGCCAGTGCTTTCTGTCTCCCTTCTTGGAATGCTCGTATTTCCCAAATGCACAATTTCTCCTACCTCTTAAGAAAATCACGTATGTTCTGGCGATAGAGTTGCAAATATGGGGATGCAGTTTAGTTGATCTCTAGATTTATCTGAGCTAAAGTGTAAATACATAGAAGTAAAATGGTATATTAGCACCATTTAAAGAATGCAAAATGTTTTTGTAGCTTATATTGATGAGCAAGCAGCCTTAACTGTATTCACAACGCTTTGTATTACATGAAGAAATGTGCGACTTCATGCCTTGTTAAAACTGGAAGTTCTTACTTGTTTGTTTAATCCTAGTTTTTCTCATCTGCTTGCTAACATTTGTACATCAGAGTACCTACCTTTCTGGTCAGAGATCTTCCCTTCTGGACATTGAATGCAGCCATAGCAGCAAGATGGCTTATCTTCCAAAATTCTCTTGCTATACCCAGGATAGCAGTTGTCATTACACAAAGATAGGGGCCGTGTCTAATCCATCCAGGAATGAAGATAAATTTAATATTCATTAAGGTAGGCTTGTCATCCTTACATTTCAGTTACAGGTATACTATGCAAATGTCCTGATGTTCATTTCCTAAGTATGACAGTCTGAGTCTTCTACCAATGTAATAAAGCTAAGGAGCAAACTCTCTCATTGACCTGGAGGCTTTGTACAATATTCATTGTGCTTGTTGTTCTGAAAGGGGGTTCATTTTGCTCTATTTTAAAAAGAGCAATTTAGCCTTTGACTATTTTGGAGGCAGAAGTTTGATATTTATAGTTTGCCCATTCAGAACCTGTGGTTGGAAACCATTCAGGTCAAGGCATCTGCTCACGTCATGTATACTTCAGAAATGGGGAAATTTTTCTCATGACAATAGTGCTTGCATGATGGTTTATTAGACCAAATATTACCCAAAGAGTAAAAATTGAGACTATGAAGGTAAAGAAACAAATCTACCATGTACTCGTCTAGCATAATGATTTGGAACTGGCGGAAACATCTGCCTTACACCAAAATTGGTTGATCTCCCAGAAGGGTGGCTTTCAAGACCTACCTGGTTAAACCAACTCTGCCAAACAATGCCATCCTCCTGAATTGTGAATGCCTGGTCTGGTGGAAGCTGTGTACTCATCTTCCCAACTTTTACTCTGGCAATAGATTGATTTGAATATGCAACCCAATTTATGACATCAAATCCTGTGACTAAGACCCCATTTTGGTCAAAGGAAACCTTGTCTCCAGCACTGCTGTTAAAGGACACACATTTTAAAAAATGGTGGAGCTAGATTGAAAAAAGAGGAAACAAAGAAGTTATAAAAGATGCATATGGATAACAGGAGCTGAAACATTGCTATATTGTATGTACCCATTGTCATGAACTAATAAAACATTTTTTTCAAGGTACATCCATAGTTACAATAGCAAAGATAACCTTACATTTTGAAACATCTGAGTTAATTTACTTTTTATTTTTCTCTCTCCCCCAAATTCTCTGTTGGCTGTTTAATTAATTTGATAGTTTACCCAAAGAGATTTATAAATCTTCCCTCCATCTGCAGCATCCATTTGACCTTGGCTTTGTTTCTGAGACTGGGCTAAGCATGAGAAGTTTGCAAATACTATAAGAAAATATTCTACTACATTTCATCCTAACCCTACCTGTACACTCACAGCTTGGAGAACAGCCTGCTCTTTCAGTGCTAGCTGTTAGGAGTAGTGGGGTCAGACCTCCAGGTTTCCTCTTCCATGGTAAGAGTGGTATCTCCAACCATGTCAAAAGAAAGCATCTCCAGGTTAAATAAAATTGCAATATTTTCTTTCTTCTTCAATGGTAAGTTTGACCTAAACATTTCTGGACAATTCAAAATCTTTTTTAATTTTCTAATAGCAAATAACTTCCTTACTACCACAATTACATATAAACATCAAAAATATCCATTCAGCATCTCTACTATTTTCTTACCTACTCTACTTGATGATGAGTAATATCTATAATACCTTTTTGAAGATTTTTCTTTAAGCTAAATTACTAGTATTTCATCTCACTTAAACACCATTTAATCAAATATGGTTAGTTCCATATAAAAGCCCAGCTGTTTACAGTCTTTAACATATATGATCAGCAACAATAGCTTATTAGAAATACAATCAAAGACATCCATTTAACAATAATATCTTTTAAACAGGATTTCATTAAGCTAAATTGCTACTATTTCATCAGCAATAATAGCTTAGCCTTTCTGCATCATGTGTGAGCATATCAAGCTATATGAATCACCCTTTTATTTATTTATTTTTTAGAATAGAAAGAAAGAAATTTCCCTTATCTTCCCTTTACAGCCCTGTCATGTTTATTTTTATTTTTTTACCCCTCTACCAGACCTTTCTATTTTTCTTCCATTAGACCACCGTAATGTCTGTAATGGAGTCTTCAGTTGCAGCCACATAAACATAACCTCTTTCAGATGATCAGCTAAATTGCTCTTCTCTAAGATGAAACGCAGATCAGTTGAACTTATTTTCTTTCCAGTTTCAGATTTTCCTTCTGTCTGTAGTGAAGTCTTCAGTTGCAACCACATAAACATAAACTTTCAAATGGTCAGCTAAATTGCCCTTCTCTAAGATAACACGCAGATCCCATGGAAGCTTGCTTCATAATGACTGCAATAAATCATGTGTCTTGTGACAAAGCTGTCTTCTCCTCCAGCCTATCACGCAAATCAGTTGCATTTTCTTTCTTTCCAGTTTCAGATTTTCCTTCTACTTGTTGGATATTTTGCATATTCTGTTCAGATGCAGGTTGTTTATGTAAGGCGAAATTGCTAGCAATATCTAACTTATCAAAGCCACTTTTTTGTTCAGTTAAAAAACAATCAAGTCGCTCTAAAAAAGTTTTCTGATGCATTATTACCACCTGCTGGGATAGCTGCACAGCTATTAAAGAAGATCGTATTGCCAGGAATGATTCCTGCAATTCCTCCATGATAGCAGTAAAGTATCAAGGCTTGGCAGGTGTCCAAGGGTCCCCAGAACAAAGAGAAAGATGGCCGCTACTTCTTGGCAGCAGTCCAACACAGTCCAATAAAAGAAAGATTCTCTATTACTCAGTTCCAGAACACAATTATTCACCCTTGGAGAGATTAAAGAAGATAAATCTTTTCCTTACTTACAAACAGTTCTGTCTTTCTCTCCATTATGCAATTCGTCACTTTCCAACTCTGTGTGTGTGTGGGGGGGAGAGTTCATTCCCTCTCCATCCAAAGGGCTTTTTAATTAGCAAGAAATACAGCTTATTCCATGGGTATCATTGCAAGCAGAAGAAGAAGGAGGAGGAGGAGGAGGAGGAGGAGGGAGAAGAAAGAAAGAAAGAAAGAAAGAAAGAAAGAAAGAAAGAAAGAAAGAAAGAAACGTTCCAATAGATCCAGTGTGTTCACAAAAGCTAAAAAAAAAGAAAAAAAGAGTATGTCGAGAACTTAAGGAGAGCAGCATTCTCTCTGGTTTTGTCCAGCTGAAAAAACTTGATTTCCTCCCACTAAATGTGGAATTGCCATTCCACATCTCCTGGGGGATTCGCCAAGCAATCTATCTTAGCTGCTACAGAGCTTAGATTGAGTCCCACAGCACACAACCAGGCATTTACCAACGTGATAACGGAGGTTCATTAATCATGTCTGTATCGTTCCGATACCATACTTCTCCCTAGACCAAAATCCTAACCTACACAATCCATTTGCATGAAACAGTACCAGAGTATGCAAAATGGAGAATAGTTCTCATTTCATTTTGGGTAATTCAGGAACCTGTTCTCAGATTGAGCTATTGATGCTATTACCTGCCATGGTTGATGCTTTTGAAGCTTCAGTTTCTCTCCTGTTGCCATTGCTCTTCTTCTGGATGTGGAAAAATCCATGGTATGTAAAGCATGAGCAACAGCATAGACTGCATTATAGACACTGTAGCTGTAGGCTGTCATATTTGTCTCAAATAAAGGTTTTGGGAGGCTGTCTAGTCTCTCCTTTCCTGTACAGGTATTCTCATTGTCTTCAGTAAGATCTGCATTTGGGATTTTACAGTTAAATGCCTGATTCCAGAAGATATTCAAAAAACCATCTTCTGTTATACTGAAAGGGTTTCTGCTTTGAACAAATCTTTGGAATTCTACTAAATCATTGGAATGAACAGCAAACGATATGGCACCATGGAGGGAATGAATATCCCAATCCCTTTGTAAGACAGATGATATGAACTCCATCTGAGCTGTCAGAATCCATACTTTACATTTTGGATTCATTACATTGTCTGCCATAAATGGTATGTTCAACAACCATCTCAGAGTTAACATGGAGTTAGCTTCCCCATAGAAGATTATAGAATTGGCTCTGCTGCTCATGACTTTATCATAAATTTCATATATCCAGGAATTCTTACAGCAAGTTCATCATAAAAACGTACTGTGGGAAATATTTCAATAAGGTCAAAACAAACCCCACACTCAGAAAAAGCTGGAAGCATGTCCTGCACAAACCTCTCCCCATTCTCTTGATTTTCAGCAATTAATCCAGTCCATATCCACCCAAAATGAAGAAGTAACTGGAGAATTCCCTTATATTGATAGTCTTCATTTGGAACCATCTGATAGTACGAAGGCACTTGGATAGTATCTGTCATCCTTGGAGCAAAGCCATACAAGAGCTAGATGTTTGGTAAGGACAGGCAAAAAAGTTTTCCAAATCAAATATATCTATAATTTTGTGCATGCTGACAATCTACTTGAAGTTCTACTACTGTATACACTAGGTCTTATATTCCTCTATGAAATATTTAATATTCCTTTCTGCCAGGTATTTTTTTGTCCAGAATATTTATGACTTGTCATTCATTGTAGTTTTCCTTCTTATAAGCTGTTAAGTGTTACTTAAGAATCCATTTGTTATCTAAAGGGGAAATGTATGCTTGCTCAGTGGCAAATTTTACTCTTGTACAACCAGAGCAAATCAATAGTCCATAAGCAATATGTTATCCAAAAATGGCACATACATGTAAGTAATACTATTAATACTAACAATACTACTACTACTAATAATAAGCAACCTTACTTCAGGTTAATATATAGTGGATATACCCATGTATTCATCCTCATGACAACCCTGGTCAGCTCTTACAAATTCAATGTTATGGCTTCTTTTATGGAATCAATACATCTCATGTTAAGTTGTCCTTTTCTTCTTATGCCTTTGGCATAATTGTCTTCTCCAGTGTTTCTCTCCATTTCATTATCTGTCTGAAGTGTGACAGCCTCATCTTTCTCACTTTTCCTTATAGGGAAAGTGCTGGGTTGATTTGATCTAGAATCTAGGATCTTATTTGTCTTTCCAGTGGCCCAGCATGTTCACAAAGCTTGGTCTTCCAGCACCATGTTCCAAACATCAGTTTTCTTTCTGTCAGCTTTCTTCACTGACCAATTTTTACCTCCATACATAGTAATCAAAAAACACTAGTGTGGATTATTTAATCCTTGGCCTCCAGTGAAACACCTTTTACTGGATTATCTTTTCTAGCACCTTCATTGCTCCCTGTCCTAAGTCTCAGTTTGCTTTGAATTTCTTGGATGCAGTCTCCAATTGAATCAATGACTGAGCAAAGATATGTAAAATCTTACACAGTTTAAATTGCTTCACTGTTAACAGTAAAGTCCTGTAAGACTTCTATAGTCATGAATTTTCTTTCTTAATATCTTATATTCTTAATATGTCTTCAACCATATTTGGAAACATTTATTTTGCTTGCTTGCTTGGTACATTCCTGTACTTCCAAATACCCAAGCTCTCTGAACCCCCAAATACAACATGATAAAATATGTACCTTTAACAGCTTCAAAGATGATAACATGCAATGTTAAAAGAAAGTAACAGAAGCAGTGGTGTAAAGATTTAAAGCATTTAAAAACCAACCTGAATGGTTAAATGGTTCAACTTTTGCATAATTCCATGATATTACTTAGGCTTCTTAGCTGTTTTGCTTCTAGAGTTGCCAAGCGTACCATTGTACAGAGGACAGTCTTCTATTTGAAGGGCTTTCTAAGTTTCAAGATCACAAATTGAGAAAAGGGGAAAGACAGTGACCTTGAAGTTGCCTATCTGGGCACTAGACTGAGCAAGGGTAGCCATCATCATAAAGCATTGTTTTATTTAATTGACTTTTGAAATTCACAACATATATATTTGGCCTGATTACTAATGCCCACATCATTCTCAATATGACCAAGTTGTATTCAATTTTTAACAGGCCACAAAACGTGGAAGAAAATATATTTGATATAAGCCTAAATCTCATGTATTTCAGTTGGCATTAAAAGACATGCCAATATTTAAATTGTAATGTTAGACCTTGTATGGAGAGTGGGTAAAGAAAATAAAATTTACTCGAAGAGACCTATTTACTTCCGGTAATGGCATCGAGACAAGGCAGCCGTGATCAACGAAGCTCTGTTATCACGCTGGTAAATGTCCAGTGGTGGGCTGTGAGCCCAATCTAAGCCCTGTCGGGGTAGAAGATAAGTGTTTGGGAAATCTCCTAGGCGGTGTGGGATGGCTATTCCATGCCTACTGGGGGAGAATCAGGCATTTTCAGCTGGACAACACAGGGAGGAGGTCAGCCTCCCATCCATCTCCGACATGCCAGAAGATTAGTTTAGGAATTTGTTTGTCATTGGATTTACTGGGACACATTTATTTATTTATTTACATTATTACCTGTGGGAATGCTTTTTGTTTTTGCTAACTGATATAAGAAAAGAAAAAAAAAAGGAAAGCCCTCCTTTCACAGAACTTCAAGTGGCAACTGAGATGAAGGAGAGAGACGGGGCTGTTTGCAAGTAAAGAAAAGGCTTTCTTTCTCTAATCTCTCCAGGGCAAAAAATTTAAAAAACAAGCAGTTAAGGTGGAATTGATTGATAGGAAATCTTTCTCTATACTGGACTCCTGCCAAGGATATCTGGATATCTGCCAAGAAACTTTTGTATTATGTGGTGTTTTTCTCTATTTTATTATCATTGTTGGGTGAGCATTGCTTTCCTTTCTTAGAAGACTATTTGTGGAAAAGCTGTACTTGTTACTAATTGGTATAAGAACAAAGAAAGTAAGTCCCTTTGAGGGAGGGAGGAAGCTTTCTCACCTGCGGCAATCTAGCGTTACGGGGGAGGACTTAAGGCTTGTGTAAAAGCTGAAATCATGTCTCATAAACCTCCTCAAGGGCAAAAACTAAAGTAACAATTACAGTGGAATTAAGCTATACCAGAATATAACTTGTTGAAAGTGGCTTTTTGTGTTCTTGGCCTTCTATTTGCTTTCTGGGACTTCTGCCAATATACATATATATATAATTGGATGACTGCCAAAATAAATTCCTGACAGGCTAATTAGAGAAGACTATGGTCTGCTGACACCTGGTGGAAATTGGAATTACTGCAAGCTCCTTCCCACCTCCCAATGATTTTCTGCTGACACCCGGTGGATCTTGGAATTACTGCAAGCTCTTTTTTCCTTTTTTTTCCCCTCCCCCTTTTTCCCTTTAGGTCTTCCTTTCAACTTCACCTCTCTTTTCTATTTTTTCTCCTTTTTTGATGAATAACTTTCAATATGAGGAAAACACAGACCTCCTCCTCAGCTCCCTGTTCAGCGACTCAGAGCCCAACTCACCAACCTAAGATAGAAGAGATGGCAAAAAGCTTAAGGGAATTGCAAAAAATGACTTTGGCAATACAGATGGCCTTAACAGCTTTGCAAGCATCCCAAGAGAGGATGCAAGCTTCTCAAGAAGTGATGGTAACATGGCTGGAGAGTATGTCAAGTGAACAGAAAAAGCAATGGGATAAATTGGATAACTCTATTAAGGAGATAACAACTCAGCTTTCTGCTGTTCGACTCAAAGCTGAACAGAATATGCAAAAAATACAGGAAAACTGCAGGAAAAGCTAGAGATGGTAGACAAAGTAACACAGTTAATCAAACAAACATGTAAGTCAACATGGGATGCCGTGACCGTACTAGACATGGAAAAAGCATCTTATTACTTAAGATTTCAGAATATATTAGAGGAGAAGAGTGAGAAGTTGCAGAAATTGATGACCAATATGCTGGCAGATCTCTTAGGAGTAGATAATGAAGCCATGGACTTGGGGATCAACCTGATATATAGGGTCAATTCAAGCTATACTAGAAGAAACAAACTCCCAAGAGAAGTTCATGTCAAATTTTCTCTAAGGTCTATAAGAGACAATGTTTTGAGGCCTACATGTGAGAAACCGTTAAAGAGAGATGATCATCAAGAAGTGAAGGTTCTGAAACAAATACCATGGAGAGTTAGAGATGAGAGAAAGAAATACTTATTTCTTACCTCTAAATTGATTAAGAAAGAGATTACTCAGAAGGAATATTTTTCACTTGGAACTCTGTAAGATATAGATTAGACTCAATTCTCAAAGCCCAAGAATTCTATGAAAAATTTAGATCGATGCTCGAACAGGAAGAACTTGGCATTGCAAAAGAAGAAGGAAAAAGTACTGAAGCAATGGAAGTAACAGAGTATCATTCGGAAGAAGGAGAAGTAACGAATCTCGATGTACAGCAAGAAGCACAAATTTTGGACCCAAAGGAGAAGAGAAAGGGTAGAGCCGTAAAGGCGAAAAATAAGTAGATATGTATAAGTATATACACACACACACACACACACACACACACACACATATTTATTTATTTTTTCTTAAATGCGGCTACAAAAAGAGAAGGGAGAATTGAATTCCTCTCCTTAAATATTAATGGACAGAATGGACCCACTAAGCGAAGAAGGGTTTTTGCTCATCTTCAAAAATGAAAGTTAGATATAATCTGTTTACAAGAAACACATATTAAGAAGCAAAGCGTTAAACTTTTGGAATGCTTAAAACTGGGAAAATTGTTTGTATCTTCTACTTCTCAAAAGAAAAGAGATTAGCACTCTATGTTAAGGAAAAACTGGACCCTAAATTTATTCTTTCTGATGAGGAAGGTAGAATTCTGATGGTTGAAATTACAATTAAATGGGAAAAAAGTACTTTTAGTGGCAACATATGCGCAAAACGATCATCAGGAGACTTTTTACCAAAAATTACACATGTTACTTCTACAAGTGGATTTCCAGACGATGTGTCTAAAGGGAGATTTTAATTCGATTGTGGATAAACAAATGGATTATAAGAATGTTAGTAAAGGAAAAAAGACTAGGAGGATACTCCCAAAGTCCTGCTCTAACATGACTGAGGACTTTAGACTGACATACGCTTGGAGGAACAAAAACCCATCTTTGGCCAAATACCCTTTTTCTCAAATAGACATAGGTCGTGGTCTAGAATGGATATGGTTTGGATAACTCCAGACTTAGTACCAGATCTGATAGAAGCTGAAATAGAGACAAATGTCTGTAAGCAGATCACAACCCGGTATTCTTATCACTAAAAGGAACTGTAAGGATGCCCAGATGGAGCCTAGATAAAGCATTGTTAAAGGATAAAAAAATCACAGAAAAGATGAATAAGGAAATGCAAGTATTTTTTCAAATAAATAAACCAGAAGAAACTTCTGTACAGAATGTCTGGGATACAGCCAAAGCCTATGTTAGAGGAGTGAAAATAACATACTCAGGGCAAATAAATAAAAAGAAAAAACAAGAGCAAGCACTGATAGTAGAGGAGTTGATGAAATTGGAACAAATGCTGCAGGAGGACACATCAAAGCAAAGTTTTAAGTCTCAGCTGGATATTTTAAGGCATAAGTTAAAGCTTTTGGATACCAATGAGCTTACTAAACAAATGAAATTGACCAAACAGAATTTCTTCAAAAATGCTAACAAACCAGGGAGATTGTTAGCACATAAAGTTAAGAAAGAAAAAGAGAAGAGATTGATCGTGAAATTGAAAGACAGAGAAGGACAGCTGCATTCACAGAGTGCACAAATCAAGAAAATAGTGGAAGACTTTTTTTACAAAGCTTTATCAGAAGGAGGAGACTTCAATCGAGAAAGTTAAATATATTCAAAAGGAAGAGTTACCAAAACTACCAGAGAAATATCAAAAATTATTAAACCAAGAAGTCACAATCATGGAAGTAATAGAAGCAATCAAGTGACAAAAGAATGACAAAACTCCTGGCCCGGATGGACTACCAGCCGAGTTTTAAAAATCTTTCGAAGCAATTTTTGTTACACTCTTGAAAGACATATGTAATGAAGCATTGTTAAATGCTAAAATACTGACTACTTGGACCTAGGCAAATATCACATTAAAACCGAAAGAAGATATGGATGTAGCACAGATTCAAAATTACCAACCTATTTCAATATTAAATGTGGATTACAAATTTTTTGCTTCCATACTCTCAGAAAGTTTAAAGAAGTTATTAATAGACTTTATCCATCCAGACCAGAATGGCTTTTTGCCAAAAAGACAAATGAAGAATAACCTGAGAACTATCTTGGATATTTTAGAGTATTATAAGATACATACCAAAAAACCAATTACTTTATTGTTTTCAGATGCCCAAAAAGCCTTTGATAATGTTAATTGGCAGTTTATGAAACAACAGATTCAAATGGAGTTTGGTGAAAAAATTATGAATGCGATATCAAGTATTTATCAAAAGCAATCAGCCAGGATCTTACTTAATGGAGAACTTTCAAACCGTATAGAGATTCAAAAGGGCACAAGACAAGGATGTCCTCTGTCACCCCTCTTGTTCCTTATGATTTTAGAGGTACTGAATAGATGTGTTAGAGATGACGAGGACATCAAAGGAACTAGAATTGGGGACTAAAGTTATAAATTGCAAGCATTTGTGGATGATCTGGTTTTTATAATGGAGGAACCTTTCACAACAATGTCCAAACTTTTACAATGGATTGAAGAATATGATGAAGTTACGGAAATGAAAATAAATAGAGAAAAAAATGAAATTGTTAGTTAAAAACCTTACACGAGAACAAAAAGAAAGACTCCAGGAACAAGTAGATTTGCAGATTGTTAAAAAGGTTAAATACTTGAGAATCTATCTTACAGCTAAATGTACCACCTTGAAAGAAGATAATTATGATAAATTATTGAAGGATATTAAATGCTTTTTGGAAAAATGGGCCAATTTACAATTATCTTTGATGGGAAGAATAGCACTTGTCAAAATGAATGTATTATCTAAACTTCTGTTTCAGTTTCAAATGATTCCCGTAAAAATTGATAAAAAATTCTTTGATGACTTAAACTTTCATATCTCGAGATTTATCTGGAGAAAAAGGAAACCAAGGATTAAATTAAAAATGCTTCAGGAAGCTAAGAGAAATGGAGGTTTTGGTCTTCCTGATTGGATGTTGTATTATCAAGCGTCTGTTAAAAGAATGGGTAATGTTGCGAAATAAGAGAATTTTGTATCTTGAAGGTCATGATTTGCAGATGGGACGGCATGCTTATATGTGGTATGAAAAAGCTAAGTCTCATGGGTCCTCCCTGAGTCATTTTATTAGAGGATCTTTAATGTCAGCGTGGGAAAAACTAAAGCTAAAACTGTATAATAAACTATCAAGATGGCTTTCACCTATGGAAGCTTTCGTATATCCAAATGTATTGAACTTTGAAAAGATCATAAAATATGGCGATATCCTGGATAAGGATGGTGGGCTGAAACTAGAGCAAGAAATACAAGAACAGGGACTTAATATTTCCTGGTGGTATAAGGTGCATATGCAATCAAGATATGCCAAGGATTGTAAAACATGAGGGTTCTATAGAGACCTAAGAGAATTTGATCAAGTGATGCTTAAAACAGATGAGAAATTTATTAAAAGACAATATGATTTCTTACTTGACAGGAAAATGGAGGGGGAACAGGTTAAGGAAACTATGATAACATGGGCACAAAACTTTGGATTTAATGTTGAACTAGAAAAGTGGCAAAAACTGGGAAAGAAACATCAAGATAACATTAGCAACTTCGTATAAAGAAAATTTATATAAAATGTTCTATAGATGTTATTTGTCGCCAAGCCGATTAGCTAAGATGTTTCCAAATATGTCAAATAGATGTTGGAAATGTAAACATAAAGTGGGTACTTTCTATCACATGTGGTGGACTTGTGATAAAGCGAAAAAGTATTGGATTAAAATACATAGATGGATGGAGAAAATATTATGGAAACCCTGTGCTTTTAAACCTGAAGTTTTCTTGTTAGGCATTATACCGGAAGATGTCAACAGACAGGAAATGTACTTGATGTTGCACTTAATCACAGAGGCAAGGATTGCATTTGCTTAATATTGGAAAAATGAGGAGCTACCCACCGATGAACTGATTGTAAGAAAGATCTTGGACTGTGCAGAAATGGATAGATTGACTTTATCATTGAAGGAGAAAGAGGATACTGATTTCTATCGAACTTGGGACTCTTTTTATAATTGGCTGGAGAAACGGGACATGGCGTAAATTTAGAAATATTTTTCAAACTATGATAAATTAATTGGAATTTGATATTAGAATATTAAAAAGTATGTAGTAGGAGGTTGACCCAGTGAATCCAATGTTTGTGATGTTTGATTTTTTTTTAGTGTTAGTCTAAAAATTTTAATTGTAAGTCCTATAATTTAAACTTTAATTAAGTCCAGAAAAGCAGTCAGAAACATGTTTATTGCTCCAAAAGGAGTCCCCACATTTATGCCACATGTACATTTTTCATTTCGGCTTTTCAAAGTGACATCCTATAAATATTTGTCTTGCTTGCACTGGAGAGACAATCTGAGCTACTCCTGCAAGTGTGGTCTTTGGTTCTCTTCTTGTAACCTGATGAACTCCAGTGTACCGGTTCAATAACGGTCTGATAGACTGTCTCCTAAACTGAGTGATGACTTTTCTTTAACAAATCCTGCACCCACTTCATTTGGAAGCAATTCTCACTGAACTCATTGGGGCTTGCTTCTGAGTAGAAGTTTTAGCATTGCACTGTCAATCAGAGGAAAATCTTCATATTTCATATGCATTTCTTACCTGTGGAATCTTGTAGAGGCCCAAAATATTTTCTATCTGATAGGAGGTATAGGAGAACAGTCCCCCAATGACAGCAGTTAGAGGATCATGTGTGTCACACTTGTAGTTGGGGACAAACTTGTTCCTTGTGGTAAGAAGTTGTATTATACCTTGATAGGTCCACTTCGAATTCAAGTAGCTGTCATAGATATTAAATCCCAGTGTGACATTTGGCAAAATATGGGGATTTTCATTAATTTCCTTTATAGCAAAAACCAAGGCCAAAATATGCTGGTAATACTTCAAAACAACCCTGGAACGAGATTTCATTTAATGTCATAAATGTAATTGAATTTGCATGATGGTTAAAAAAATTTGATTGAATAGAAAGGATAGATCTTGTTGATTTACAGCAATTTAAAAACATTTGGCATTCTATGTAACATTTATTTAAGAATTATCTGTAATTTTTACTTGCATTCTTTTTTTTCTTTTCTTCCCTTTTTTAAAACTTTTCTGTTATTAAAATAAAAAATCAAAGAATATGCAAGATGATCATGATAGTGATGCAGTACATATGCATTTATATATTATGTTACAGGGGAAGAAGACAACAGCAAAGGACAAGCAGACCAGATTGATTCCCATTGGCACTTCAGTCCAAAGCACATGTTTGTCAATAGCCTTGCAAGCAGAATTTAAAGTGTGAAAGATGCATTCAGAATGATGAAACTGACTAATGGTGTTCCATTATGGTGAGAAGTGTCAGGTAATCTTGGGGAGCAATAAATCTCAAAAGGAGGTGCCCACCCTCCAGATTGCCTTGAAAGGTTTGGAATATTTTGCTGGCATTTTAATGCACACTGGCAGAGAAACCAAGTCCTGGTTTTGCATTCACACCAACATATGCAACACTTAGAAAAGAGAAGTACAGTTATCGATCAGAAAAACCTAGAGCAAGCACAAGCTTTAGCCCATGTGGTCCAGAAAGCAAGTATCCCAAGTACATCCCAATCTTACTTTCTACCTAACATAAGAGACTAACAGAAAGGGGTGGGGGAGCAGGAGGCATTACCTGTCCTGAGGCAGTAGATCTTGTGTGTCCAGCACCCTTGGAGGGGAAAGAGGGACGAGAGCACTTTCTAAGACCCTGATATTCATACCTTTTCTCTCTGAAGTTGTGGCTTATGGGAGAGATGAGCTTCCCACATTTATTCTAATCATTGGAACAGGGCTTAACGGTGGCCTTAAGTATTGTTTATCAGAGTAAGAGACAATTTTCTTGTCAGTTTTGGCTAGGTGCTATAGATGAGGCAATTCACAAGTGTCTCAGGACAATGGGTCATCCTCCTTGCAGGGTTCATTGCCTGATCTTCTGAAGGGGGAAATGTCTGACATCTTGTCCACAAGAATTCCAGCATACATTTTTCTCTCATACAGACTAGCCCAGGATACTAGGTCCTTCTTCCTGAATTCAAGTCTCGCCAACATGGCCCATGACCTAAAAAGTCTGTTCTGGCCTGGGGTTTATGGCTATGGTCATAATATTGATGTACAGAAGCTTTACAGAAGTCTGAACTTACATTTGTAAGCAATGGGGGTATGCTTAAATGTATGTGTCTCAAACTGCAGCAAAGCAATCACTCATGCTGCTTTATCCCAAGTCTACAAATGCATTTGAATTAACTAGAAGTGATCTCTACATAGATACATGGAAGTAGTAGGAATAGTTTATTTCTTACATGAGAGAATCCGATGTCAGTTGCTCAATAGTGTGAAATTTAGGAATTTCATCAGCAAAAATGAACATACTTTGAGAAGCAATGAAGCCAATGCTGAGATCCCCAGACTGATAATACTTTTGGAGAAAAGGTTGGGGATCCTTGATGCTACACTTGACAGCCCTGCACAACATGTGGGACAGCAGGAGGAGGAGTAAACTGGCAAAGATCCTCATCCTTAGTTGACAGTTTCTCTTTGGTTACATGTTTGTATTGAGGATGCAGTGTGAAACATCTGAAATATCTTGCCATGATCGCCAACTCATTATGCTAACCTGCTGAAAGTGTGTAGCATAAAAGAATCAATCAAGCTTAGTCTTGCTCCTCTAGCATAAAAGGTAACAGGACAGAAATCAGACTAGATGAGAAATATGACAGACTAGCAAAGTCTTGTTGGTACTAAGTGCTTTGCCTTGGCTCCAGTCATGCTCAGATATATTTATATTCACCCTCACAGTGTTTATTACTTGTTTCGATTTTGATCAATGGAAATCTTTGGGGGATTGGGCAAGGAGTAAAATTAATTATGATAGCTGATAATTATGGCGTACTTGGTGCAAAGCTGTACAGACCCAGGAGTATTACCAAGGAGATACTCATGTTTGTCACATCTGGAAAAAAAGAAATCCCACTATGTTGAATGAGTGGCAGGACTGGCAGCTAAATACTTTAACCATTTCCTTCTCTGAAAAGTTGCACCTACACAAGAGGAGTGCATGAGCTATATATGGGCATTACCAACAGGGTGATCACCCTAAAAAAGTCTTGCCCCATTCTGCCTCCTTCCTCCTCCTCCTCTCCCATCTTGTCTTTGGCATTCCTTGGGACTGTTCACAAGCCCTGATATCACCTCACCACTGTCCACTGGACCCACTGACAACACTTCTGTTAGTTGTGAAGCACAAGAGATCCGCACTGTAATTTCCCAGTGGATTTGGAGAACTGCCCACAGAGGTTTCACTGGAAGAGTCTCCATGCGCCCATGGATGCTGCCCTACTTCCCAGCAACTTAAGAGTGCCCATCAGGGCTTTCTGTCTGCCCTGAAGAGGGAAGCCCAGGTGGTGGATGGGACTTGCTTCAGATGTTTTTTCCTCACAACACTACAAGTGGCTCTCAGTATGGGATATGTCCATGCCAGGTGCAGCACCAGGTACAGTGAATGGCAGAAGTAGGACATTTGAATGGCAGAAGTAGGACACCTGTATCTAGCATCTGGATGCAGGCAAGCATGGGTTGGGGTGCTGCAGGGAGTGGGAGATAGTACATAGGCACTGCTGTAGAGAAGTGGAGATGATGCACTGTAGAAAAGTGTATTAAATACATGAACACATCTGACACAGACACCTTTCCCCTGAAACTCCGGGTAGTACACAGCAGTAGATTATGTAGCATTTTGAATTAGCTGTGATGCATCATGGTTGGACACCACAATCAATAGAGTTCCATTAGTAGAGTTGTCTAGGGAATTCATCCAGTTTTAGTGGGAAATTTCAAATATTGTGGTCTGAGAATGTGGACATGGATTGTCCAGGTTTGAGCCCTCACCTGTGTGTTAGACCCTTGCCCTTCATGGCTTTTTACTTCTAATAAGGAGGGGGTGTAAGAGCAGCTCCAAGCTGTAAACTCCTTCTTGAGAAAGGGATTTGTTCCAACCTCTTTTACAGAGTTGGCAATTAGGCCACTTCTTTAAAAAGACTCCCCTTGACCCAGATTATGATAAGAACTATAGGCCAGCAACAAAGTGTTTGAGAACATGATTCCTGGTCAACTCCAAGTATTTTTGAATGAATGAATTACCTAGTTCCATTTCACTTGGGCTTCAGGACTTGTTTTGGAAATAGAAACTGCCTTGCATGTCTTGTTGGATGATCTTTCAGGTGGGGGGTGGTGATGAGATCCTATTGGTCTTCTTCGAGTTCTTATGGTAACCGAGATGTGCTGTCTGGGTTGGGTTGGGAGTTAGAAGCACTGCATTGAGGTGATTCTGCTGCTACTTGGACAACCTATTCCAAAATATGGTGCTGAGAGATCATTTCTCTGTGCCTTGGCAGGTATTCTATGGGGTTCCATAAGTCTCAGTTCTGTCCCCCATGCTGTTCTAAATGTATATGAAGCCACTGGGGGAGCACATCCATTGGTGTGGTGCAGGTGTCATCAAGCAAATAATTCATTCTCTTTTTCATCAAATCCACGTGAGGCAGTGATTGGTCTGCATGGTAAAGAGTTTCCAGTCCTTCCTGGAGTGGAAACTTCAGTAAATGGTGCTGAGAAATTTTTGTCCCACCTCAAAACCATTAGCCTGTGGGATGCTGCAAGGTTCAATTATGACCCTGGTGCTTTTTAACATCTATACCGATATGGGGAAATCCATGAGCTTGTATTGGAAACAGTGTTATCAATATACAGATGATAATCAGCTGTACGTCTCAATCCCATGGAGGCTGTTGAACTCAGGAACCAATGTCTGAAGGTTGATTTGGAGTGGATAAGCACAATCCAGGCAAAACAAGTAGTGTGGGTTGGGAAACTAACTACTCTGGATGAAGGTTTTTGAACTGGTCTTAAACTAGATCACACAAATCCACTCAAAGACCAAGTGGACTTAACTGAGGAAGCCTAGGTGGCTGAGGTGTCCATGAATTTGCTTTACCACCCTAGCCTGGTATGTCAGCTTCACTCTGTCTGAAGAGGATGGATCTCACTTTTGTTATCCATGCAGTGTTCTCCAGATGAGATTAATTAATGTACTATACATTAAGATGTGTCCATCTTTGAAGGTAGTTCTGAAATTTCAGCTGGTGCAGAATGTGACCATCTGAGTATTCATGGGTGTGAGGCAATTCAGTCATATTTATTTATTTATTTATTTATTAAAACATTTCTATGCTGCCCCTTAACAAGGCCTCGGGGCGGCTTACAACATCGAATACAAAATACATTAAAACAATGACAATTAAAATATATACAGTAAAATAAAATAAGCCACCCTGACCGAATAAAATTCAATAATATTAACATTTAAAACGCTGCATAAATTAAAAGTTCTTCACCTGGCGCCGAAAAACCAATAACGACGGCGCCAGGCAGACCTCTCTGGGGAGCGCATTCCATAACTTAGGCGCCACCGCTGAGAAAGCCCTCCTCCGAGTAGCCACCCTCCTAATTTCCTTCACTGAGGGCTCCCGGAGGAGGGCCTCTCCTGCTGATCTCAAGGGGCGGCTGGGCATATATGGACGTAAGCGCTCCTTCAGGTAACCAGGACCCAAGCCGTTTAGGGCTTTATAGGTCATCACCAACACCTTGAATTGGGCCCGGACTTCAATGGGAAGCCAGTGAAGCTGACGGAGAACTGGAGTCATGTGAGCATAACGTCCAGTTCCCGTCAGCAGCCTGGCAGCTCTATTTTGAACCAATTGAAGTATCCAGACCGTCTTCAAGGGCAGCCCCACGTAGAGCGCGTTACAGAAGTCAAGACGGGAAGTCACCAGTGCATGAGTCACTGTTGCGAGGCTGTCGTACTCCAGATAGGGGCGCAGCTGATGAATCAGCCAAAGCTGGAGGAAAGCGCTCCTCGCCGCTGCTGTTACCTGAGCTTCGAGTGAAAGCTCCGGGTGGAGGAGCACTCCCAAGCTGCGGACCTTATCCCTAGGAGGGAGTGCAACCCCGTTCAGGACAAGGTTCAATTCACCTTCTCCGAAGCCGGAACCGCCTACCAACAGGATCTCCGTCTTGTCTGGATTGAGCTTCAGTTTATTGGCCCTCATCAAGCCCATTACCTCGGCCAGGCACCGGTTCAGTACAGCCACCGCCTCACCTGGATTGGTGGAAAACGAGAGGTAGAGCTGGGTATCATCAGCGTACTGGTGATTCCGCAGCCCACACCTCCTGATGACCTCTCCCAGCGGTTTCATGTAGATGTTAAACAGCAAGGGGGACAAAATGGACCCCTGCGGTACTCCATGGCATAGCTGCCATGGTGCAGAGCCATAGTCCCCCAGCACCACCTTCTGGAATCGGCCATTGAGATAGGAGCGGAACCACTGCAAAGCAGTGCCTCCGACCCCCAATCCCGCAAGCCTATCCAGAAGGATACCATGGTCGATGGTATCGAAAGCTGCCGAGAGGTCCAGGAGAACCAACAGGGACGCACTCCCCCTGTCCTTCTCCCTGCACAGGTCATCGTACAGGGCGATATAATGCCTATGCTGCGACTGGTTACTGGCATGTTTCAGAACACAATCTAAACTGTTGCTTTTGACCTTTCTGAATTGCTGGAACCATCATCAATTGGAAAATGGACTTGAATAATCCAATATCTAGGAAATGCATGTCTGATATAGAATAAACTTTGGAGGCTATTTCAGGAAATGAATAGGGCACACAATTTTTATGCTTTCTTTTCCACACGTGCAACAGGGAATGCCTTACATAACCACTGATAATCACACCCAAGATACACACACTTCTTTGTGATTACAAATAAAATCTCAACTATTAAAGCAGAAAAATGCTCCACATGAGCTTAACTTAAGCACTGATCTTGAGTTTCCATTGAATTAATACAATGGATATATCTGACGATGACAAGTCTTACCTGTTTGGTCAGCCAGATTCCCTTCTGGACATGGAATGTAGGTGAAGATCCTCATTATAGAAATTCAGCACATTTCCCAAAGCATCTCAAGTCCTACCTGTTTAAATGAACTATGCCAGACAATGGCATCCTTGTCAATCATGAAAATATTGTCCTTTAAAGACTGGGAATCCATCCTTCCAATTTTAACTCTAACAAAAAATTTGTTTGGGAAAGTGATCCAGTGTATAACATCAAAGCCTCCTACTAATTCTTTGTTGTCATTGAAGAATATAATCTCCCCAGCACTGTTATTGAATGTGACTCGTTTCAGAAAGTAATGAAGCTGCATTGAAAAATTAAAATAACAATGGTTACACAGAGTGGAATGGGTGACAAGGAGGGGTGGGCCCACCACAGCCATTTAGGCCAGCATGCCCAAGCCCAGGCCCATTTGGTGCCTGTTAGGCGAGGCTTTGGGGAAGGTTCCATGGTTTTGTTCTTGGTCTCTTTCTCTGTGTGTGTGTGTCTGTGAGAGAGAGGGGAGGGAGAGAGAAAGAGACAGACAGAAAGACAGAAACAGAAAGTGTGTGGAATAATGGTGGCAGAATCCTCTCCCTCCTTGCAGAGCCAGTCTAGCACTCTGGTATACAATGGTGCCAAAGGTGATGAAGCAAGCCAGGAGATGACTAAAGCACAGGTGGTGGAAAACTCAGGACAATTTTGACCAAACACAACTTAGAGCTCATTATTGAGCTTACTTCAAGGTGATTACGGAGGCTAAGAAGCCTTTCTATAGCACCTGTATTGCATCCTCAAAATGCTGACCAACAGTTCTTTTCTGGGTGGTTTGGAGCCCTTTACATTCTACCCCAAGAATCTATTGAACCTTGGCAGACCCTAAAATGAATTTGCACAGCATTTTTTAGGGCAAAATTAGTCTTTGGAGGTGTCCAATGCACCATGCAGTCAATCTTTGCTGGATGAGTTGCTGCCTTCCCCCCCCCCCCCCCCCCGATTTATATCTTGTCTTTTTCCTACAAAGGGCTCAAGGCAGCTTACATCATTCTCTTCTTCCATCTTATCCCCACAACAACAACCCTATGAGGTAGGTTGGGCTGAGAGTCTGTGACTGGTTCAAAGTCACCCAGTTGGCTCCATGGCTGAGCGGGGACAAGAACCCAGATTGCCTGTGTCCCATTCCCATGCTCTTAACCACTACTCCACACTGGCTCTCAGTGTGCGGCCTGGTGGTATGGACAGGACACTTGGCAAAGTCCTGTCTACCACCTGCTTGTTTGATTCTAGCCCATTTTGACTTATCGGAAGATCTAGAGAGGGGATCTGCACCTGGGTCTTGGAGGCTGTAAATGCTTCCCTCAGAGAGGGAGTGGTGCCAGCCATATTAAGAAATGGTCATGGTTACACCACTCCTAAAAAACCCCCAATAGACTATGCCCCCCATTCTTCTGACTAACACACTCACTTGCCAATGACTGATACAATGTTCATTATGTGATTGTGTGCAACAGGTCTTTAAACCAGTGCTTAACTGAGGCTTCTTCATGTATTTTCTTTGCAGTAGTCAGGGGGTACACTTTATACTTGTTCCTACCAGGTTTTGTCATTCCCTACCTTCCTATACATGCTATTATGCAACCAGCCCATTAGGTGTTGTTGAAGTATAACAAAATTGCACATACTTGCCTCAGAATGATAGCCTTTTAATAGACTATTCCCTAAATTCTAAAAAGCAAGCAAACAAAAATGGTCTGCGTTTATATAGGGCAGCAATGTTATTTGAAGCCTTCACAAATTACTGTGAGTAAAGGATCACAAGCACATTATAAAGGTGTTGTGTAGAGAAGCCCTGCATCCTAGACACCTCAATTTGCATGATGGACACTCTGTACCCATGTTTTTCTATGCACTATACATTTTATTCAATCAATGGATGGAGTTATTCCATGCCTGACTTCAAATGCATGACTTTGCGAATGTATTTCTCAAGTTCAATAGCCATGGGAACCAGGTTACATATAAAATAAGATACTCCCTGTTTAATTCATGCACACATGTCCAAAGAAGCGGAAAATCTTTACTTCTTTTCCTGGGAGATAAGCATCCTGCAACATGGGTTAGTGGAGATCCTCTTACTGACCATTTCTCATATTGCTGCATAGGAGTGGACACAGGAGTAAGAGATTTAAAACAATTACCTGCCATGGCTGTATCTTCTTGCTGTCTTTCTCCATCACTGACCCCTTTCTGTGTCTGAATGAATAGAAGGCATGTAGCGCATGACCAACAGCAATATAGATGCTGTAGCTGTGGCCAGTTAGTCTCAGAGGAAAGACACTGCTAGGGAGGGTCTCATTCTTTTCTACTCCAGTGCAGGTATTCCCATCTACTTTGCCCACATAGGAATCTGGAAAGTGCAGTTAAATGCCTGTTCCCAGAAAACCCTGATAAAACCATCTTCTGTATTGTGAGCAGTGTTTCTACTCAGAATAGATTCCTGGAATCCTTGCAGTTCCTTGGACTGAACTTCAACAGATAGAGCACTGTGGAAGACCTGTGCATCACAGGATTTGTGGGTTTTGCCACATAATTTCAACTCAGTGTGGGGCACCAAAATCCACACATTACCTTTTGCTTTTGTATGGAACCTCCTGTTTGGAACCTCCTGTTTGTTGTAGAGTTAGCACTCATCTGAGAATAACCACGGAGTGAACATCTCCACTGAAGATCAAAGCAGCCACTTTGCTGATCATGATTTTAACATAAAATTTCATCCCACTGTTCAGAGAAGTTCCCTTTTCAGCCAGAAAACCAAAATGGCCAAATGATTCCATGAAGGCTAAACAAATACCAGCTTTGGACCATGTTGGAAGCATGGTCTGCACAAACCATTCTAAGTTGATACCATCCATAGCAATTAATCCAATCCATACCCACTTGAAATGGAGCAGTAACTGCAGAATCATACTGTACTCTTTGGCACTACCTGGAACCATCTGATAGGAGGAGGAATCTTTGGTGTTATCCTTTCTGACTGGAGCAAATGCATAAAAGTGCTAAAGACAGTTGGAGGGGAAATGTTTTGAAAAGAAATATATGCATCCGTGCAGCAGATTTTTTTCAAATGGAATTACTTCCTTAGAATTTGATTGAAATCTTTCTTGTAATACCCTTCAAGGCTGAGAAGCGTAACCTCTTTCTCAATAGGGCCAACATTCCATTTCTGTAAATCTCTCATGACTGGGGCAGAAGATAGGTGGGGCTGGCATGCCTAGTGTTCCAGTGTATTTCAGTTGAAAGTACTTACTGCCAGCGACTGTCCTATAGAAGAGGCATTCCAGCTTTTTTAGAAGGGACAAAAAGTGTGCAAATGACAAAATAATATGATTGGGGAAGGGGGAGCTGTGGGAGAATGTTTTGGGACCATGGAAGGACAATCTGGGACCCAAATCAGAGGTTCTGTGCATGGCTATACTGAATTTTGTCTTATCTCTTTTGGTTAGACACCGGTCACATAAGGAAAAAGGTGAGACATAGGTTAACAGTCTGAGCTTTTATGCACTTATTAAAAGATCACTTGAGCTAGGAGAGTACATTGTGTGTGAATGAATCTCGGCTTGCAAGAGTGTGGATCTGATTGTGTATGCCCCATATCCCTATAACATCTCTTCCAGAGGTCACAGAAATTCTCAAGCCCTCAGAACTAAGCAGTAAATCCTGTCCTGAGACTTTTATGTGTGCGATGGGATAGAAAATTTATAAGTAAATATTGTCTAGGGATCACTAGCTGCCTACAAGCACTTTGAGGTACTCATTTAACTTTGAAGCATTTCACACACACAAACACAGGGGAGGTGGGGGAAGAGAGAGAGCGCACAAGCACAATCTGATATGGACCCAAGATGAAACCATTTCTGAGACTGGTGATGACAACAATGATACCAGCAGAATCCTCAATCTCTGCTGCTGGCCCAACACAAGATGCAAATTTTCCAGACCAGTCATTAGATGCACAAGGCACCTGGAGAGAGAGATGGCATTCTCTTAGACCACAGCAGTCTCACCTCTCAAGTCTACCCTGATGCTGAACCAAGAATGATGGACTAGCTGCTCCCTGTTCCTCCATCCAGGTCTCGGTTATACACACCAGGTCAGCCACCACATCCACTATTAAATTAGGGATGAGGAAGGTCCTATTCTGCACCTGTCTGGCATTTAGGAGCAGCACTGGAGAATTATAGTGAGTTTTATGCATCCCTGCAGTTGGATTAAGTAGAAGATAAATTAGTCTTTCAAAAGGTGGGGAGGAAAGGGGTGAAGATAAAAAGGAAAAAAAAATGTCTTAGGGTCCATGCATGAGGAGAAGGCCTACCCTACCCCATCACCCCAACTGCATTTGCCACCATCAACTTGTGGAGGACAACAAATTGATATGGGTAGAGCAAGAGGTTGAAGATGAATGAATGCATGATTGAATGAATTTACATTGAACAAACAATCAAATAAACTTAATTGAAATAATTTGAATAAATGGGTACCACCTGATATGAATCCATCCAGCAGGCAAAACAGGCACTAAAAGCATATTTAGTAGAGTGTGCCATAGGTAGCACTAATACTTCCATGGAAATTCAATGAAATAAGGACCTTTGCCCTATACAAACAGTCATGCAAAATGCATTAATGCTTTGAAATAAAGTTGGAGCAGAAATGTGCTCAGTTTACAGTGGAATGAGAACATGCCTAATTTTGTATTCAACATCCAATATTCAAAACAAAACTTTTCAAAGTTTTGCCATCTTTCAAAACTTCCACTTCTCTGAATTTTGCAAATGTATCCAAATACAAAAAGTTTACCAAACATGCATGGTATTAAAACTTATTCCCAAAGATAAATATATTTGCATAAATGAATACATATATAACAAATAAAATTAATTTGGTGGCAGTGTGGTACAGTGGTTAAAACTTCTGGCCTGTGGATTAGGAGCTCTGCATACAATGTAAATGCACACAAGTTTATTTGATTGTTTGTTCACCGTAAATCCATTCAATCATGCATTCATTCATCTTCAACCTTTTACTCTACCCATATCAATTTTAATTTTCAAGGTCTTAGCACAGATAAATTAAGATGATCACAAGGTCTAGAGTTGTTTCTAATGCCCTGAGAAACATCTTGCTAAAATGAAACTGTAGAACTTGAAACTGGGTAAGAATTCCAGAAACAGAAAGCTCTCCATTCATCATTTCAACTCATTGTATAAGAGTAGAAGAGTTCTATAACATGGCAGTGATATATTGTAAGGGTAGATAAATAGAGTAAATACTTACAGGAATTTTTTTGATACTATCCCTGGGGGCTTTTTGTTGAAGTCTTTGGAACCACAAATAAAGAAGGTTTGATAGACAATTCCACTGAAGATTGGTTCTCCTGGCTGAACATATGTATGATGGATGGGGTGGGGATCCCATGTGCCACAGTTAAAATCATGAGTTTTGCACACTTTCTGTGGTAGAAGCATCATCTGAACAAGAAATATCATTGATAGCAGAACTTACCTCTGATTGCAGAGCCCCTACCGGCAGCAGGTCGGTGCTATCATTACAATCAAAGCAATGAAAGAAGCCTGAACTGAGTTGCTGTTTGACCTGCTTATATGGAGGGGTGGCTTTCGACTCATCTATCAGTGGATCTCCATGGTGCTGAACCTACTCTGGGGATGGGTTTTAGCACCTTAGATAGCAAAGCTATCTAAAGTTCCAAAGCAGAGTGAGTGTTTTCTCTGGTACTGTTGGATAAAAAAGGTTGTTTTGACTGACCAGAAGGATTCACTCTCCTGGGGTTAACAACAACCCATAGAAAGAAAAGCAACTAATGAAAGGGAATTATTTAACATGTAAGTCTGTTCTGCTTAACAATATGGTCCTGTTCTGTTCTGAGTTGCATTTTTATGTGACATTGCTGAAGTTCTTGTTGCCATCCCCAGACAAAAGATGTGCATCCCTATTAACTGGTTAGAAGAGATCTACAGCTAGGCTAGCAATTAAGAGTAATATTTTAGAGTCAGAGAGGAAATAAATTTCTTTGGCAATATGGCAGTTCTGATTGATGCCATTTTTGTTCTGGAGTAAGTTTATTTTCTTGAACTTTGTATCTTCTCACTAGCTCTGTATTTCTCTGAAAATCATAAAGATCAATTACCATCTATCCACAGCAGGGTGCGAGCAACTCCTAATAAACTTTTCTTTAAAACATTTCATAAAACAGATATTTGCCTGAGAAGCCATTACATCTTGCAAGACTCCTGTATTAACACACATAATGTGTATCCATTGAAGAGTGCTTTGGTCAACCACATTTTTTCTTCTCTCTCTTTCTCTCTCCACCGCCCCCCTTCAAGTTCCTAATGCCATAAAGAGATAAATGGTTTGCCAGAATGTATTGTCATATTCTGTTTGCATCAGGCTGATTGCAGCAATATATTTGTGCTGACATAGTTTAACTTTTGAATGTACGTTTCCTCATTGAGGCTCCCTAGATTAAGAGACTGCCCTCTTGCTGAAAAACTTGCAATTAAGAGACTGTCCTCTTGCAATATGTAGCATGTTTGTTATCTGTACTTATATATTCCCCACAGCTTGGCTCTAAGTCCATATTGGTTCCAGAAGCAGCAGCTTTTAGTATTCCCAGGAACCAAGAAAACACTCTGATAGAGATTATGAAACCTATTTAATAGGCTTCATGCTTTCGCCATTCTTGACCAAAAGAAGCCTCTCCTGGGTAGTCAAAAAAATAAAAAATAAAAAAATCCAATATAATATAATCTAGAACTCAAACCACTATCCAGAAACCAGAAGGGTTACCTTTCAGACTGGTCAATCTGGAGAGTTTCTGGAAAATGTATCTCATGTCTGACACACCCCCACCATGTAAACATATCAAACAATTGAAGCATCACCTGAGCAATCTTGCTGAAACCTTTATTTCATTGATTCCTTTGTAGTGTACGTCCATTACTCTGCAGAACCAGTTAAATCTAAATAAATCAAAAAACACCCCCCAAAAAAGTCCCAGCAAACAAACAAACAAACAACTCCTCTTTTTTTTTTTTTTTTTCATTCAGGGCTCATCTCCATTTCTCAGAGAAGAACCCCTTGAGCAATGGTTTTGTTTCTGGCCCTGAATTGACTGCTGGATGCTTTACCCTAAAACAGTCAACCTTTTCCTAAACCCAGAAGTGCAGAGTGGCCAAAAAGATGCACCCAGTGCACAAGAAGGAACATTGACAGACCAAATGTTTGAAATATAACAGTTTACACGTTTCACTTGGATATGCAAGTTTGGTCCTTGGAAAGAACTAGGCACTGACTTTTCAAGTCTCCATTCATCTGTTTTCTGCAAAAACTTGAACATTCTTGAGGAAAGGATGGAGATGTCCCTGTGTCTCAGCAACAGTCGTGTGGCTCCTAGACAGGCCTCTATTCCCTTGTCTTCAAACAACTAAGAAGAGATTAAAACAGGAGAGGAGAGGCAAGGAGAGGCGAGGCAAGGGGAGGGGAGGAGAATAGAGTATGAACTATACATTTTTAACAGATGGGTGATTTGGTTGCATCGAATTTACTATTCTGATGCATTGAGTGCAACAGGTTTGTTAGAGCAAGAACATGCTAACTTTATTAAAACTTTGTAGCAACCTCAAATACACTGTAAGCTTTCAGGTTTACTACTCTGCTGTTGATTTTCCAAAGAAACTCAAGAACAAAACACTCTGGGCAGATTATGGCTAGTTCACTTTAATTGGATCTAAAGTCAAATCTTAGTGCTTTAAGATTGTTAGGAGTTCAGAAAGATAGAGGAGGTGCATGCATGCTGAGGGAGGCATTTTCTTAGTGCTTTCTTTTTCTGAATTGTTCCCTTTTGTTCAGCTCAGGCCTAAGAATGATAATATAGAATTTAGGGAAGACTAAGAAACTCAGCAAGCCAGCACTGGATGCTAAGATAGAGAAGATCTCCACAGCTACATTATTCTCCCCTTAGTGCTTAGGTAAGTTGGAACAAAGGACAACCACACACTGCAGAACACCAGCATGCTGAAGGTGATGAATTTGGCCTCATTGAAGGAGTCAGGCAACTTCCCAGCTTGGAAAGTCACAAGGAAGCTCACAAAAGCCAGGAAGCCCAAATAGCCCAGCACACAGTAAAGCATGATAGGTGAAGACTCGTTACATTCCAGGATAATTTGCTTAGGGATGGAGCACATGTCAGCATCTGGGAAAGGGGGAGAGGTTGTGAGCCACATGGTACAAATTGCTCCTTGAATGAGGGAACAGGAAATGATAATACAAC
>NW_025336554.1:2264236-2274349 GCF_004798865.1 Varanus komodoensis | reverse complement strand
AGAATCCAGACTTTACCTTTTGGCTTCTGTATCCCTGCTTGCATTTCAAGTAGATGTAGAAGCCATCTCAAAAGGATCATGCTACCAATATCTCCATAGTACACCAGCGCATTGGCTACATTGCCCATCACTTTTCCATATATGTTAATCAGCCAATCTATTGTTTCACCAAGGTGTTCATCAAAGCTAAAATTGGGGTATGTTTCTGTAAAGGCAAAGCAGATGCCATGCTGGGAAAATAATGGAAGCATCTTCTGCACAAAGATTTCCTTGTTCTCATTTTCATCTGCTATGAATCCAACCCATGTCCACATGAAATGGAGAAGCAATTGAAGAATTCCCATGTACTGAAGTTCTTTGTTTGGAACCATATGATAGTAGGGAAAAACTTCAGCATTACGGCGCATTCCTGCAGCAAACCAAGTAAGAGCTAAAATAGATACAATTGGAAGGGGAAACAGAAGGAGCTCAAAATGACAGTAAGAGTGCATTTGTTAAGGTGCACCATGATGCCAAGGTTTTTCCCCATATGAGAAATTTATTTTCCCACCCATGAAGCCACTCAGGTTCAAAGCTTGGTTAGCCAGGAGAAACCCTTCTCAGTGGCAGCCAAAAGCATCATGACAGCTTTTGGTGGGGAAGAAAGGAGATGGGATGGGACGGGACGGGACAGGACGGGACAGGACAGGACAGGATAAGGCAGGATGGGATGAGGCAGGATGGGGTGAGGCGGGACGAGATGGGGCAGGACAGGGCGGGATGTGAAGGGATGCTCCTGCAGTAGAGTACAAGCTGAACGCTTCATACAATGCTGAGTCATGGCAATTGCAATTTCTCTTATGGTTTTCTTCTTTTAAAGTAAATGGCATATATGACTCCTTGCATTCGCCCAAAGATGCATAGCTATTGGGTGGCTGAACACTAAAATTAATGAATGAAAGGGAACCCTCCTTGCTTATGTGTACATGAACCAACAATATGACAATTTGTGTAAGACTGCCCTTTATTGGAAAGGCCATATTGCTCCTCAGTTAAAGGATTGGATTAACTTGTTATTGAAATATCCACTTTCCTATGATCAGAGTCCAGATTGTCCAGCAACCAGATTTTTTTTTTTGCAATACTTTTTTATTAAATTATAAAACAGTACTAAAAACATCAATCATCACAAATATCAGAACTACTGAGTCAGCCCCTTACTACATATCTTTTAACATTCTGTAATCATGTTCAGATCCATTTATGGAATCTTAAAAAACATTTTTAGATCTAAACCAAGTCCCGTTTCTCCAGCCAATAGTAATAAAAAAAAAGGTTCCAAATTTGATAGAAGTCACTATCTTCGTTCTCCTTCTGCGTTAAGCTCAGTCCATCCATTTCATACAGAGTCCCATTTTCCTTGACCAATATTAAAAGAAAGACTCTCCAAATTTGATAAAAGTCAGTATCTTCTTTCTTCTTTGATAGTAGCTTCAATCTAACCAACTCTACACAATTCCAGATCTTTTCATTTTTCTAATATTAAACAGATAAACTCCTCATTATAATAGTTACAAATACAATCAAATACATTTTTTGCTTACTAGTATTCCAGTCTAATATCCACTAAAAAGGAAAGTGAAAGAGAAGAAAAGTTCCAAGATTAAAAAAAAAAAAAAACTAAGAACTTTTAACCCAATTTACGTTCACATGTCTAACATCCATTTCGCATCTTTAAGGACATCTTATCTAATCTATTTAACGACAACAATTATCTATGGTATCTTTTAAACAATTTTTCTTTAAGCTAATTTATTATAGTTTCATCTAGCTTACACTTCACTTAATCACATACAATTAACTCCTTATAAGAGTCCAGCTCCTTACAATGTTTAATATATCTCACTTGTAAAAAGAAATCTATTTTGTACAGCTCCTCCTACTCCCATAATAGACATTTTCTAGTATAGCAATTCAAAGACAAAAGAGTCACGCAACTTAGCTTTTGGTCATTCATTTTTAAGATAAAAGAAGAGAAAAGAAAAAGAAAAAGAATCTCTCATTTTCCCTTATATCACCCACAAAGGAGAGGAAAAAAAAAGGGGGGGGGACTCCACTCCTATTCTTCTCCTTCTTAGTTCAGTTTAAATCTTATCTCATAATCTCTTCATAATTCAACACATTTAAATGTAGAAAAGCGTCCACAGTTAAAATCATATACCTTAGCCTTTCCATACTACAATAAACATGCCAACCCATTTATACCATTCCTTTTTAAGATTTCTTTTTTACACCTCTTCCAAACTGCTTTTGTTTTGATAGGGTTTGTTGAGAATCAATATTTTTAAACTTTACATCTCCAGCCCCTCTTTCTCCCCTTGGTGTTATTTGTTGAAAATCAACCCATTTCAAAGTCTGTATTTCAACCTTTACTATTTCTTGCTTTATCTTCAGTGATTGTAGCATTTGTTGTAGGTCAGTATTTATTCCCAATGGCTGTGTTTTTTGCTGCAAATCAACCTTCACTGTTTTTTCTTCCTAAGAATCAATTTTAGTTAATGCAGGATCCATCCATCCTTCAAAAAAAATTTTCCTTCCTTTAGTGGCCAAATTTGTTTTTTTTATTCACAGTTTCAAATTTTTCAAATTTTTCATATACTTGTTGCATTTCTTGTATATTCTGTTCAGTTTCGGATTCTACATCAATCACCATCTCCTTAAAAGAAGCATCAAGCTTATCAGAGTGCTTTTTTTGTACAATTGAGAAGATTTCCTGTTGTCTCAACATCACCTCTTGGGATATTTGTAAAGTTGTTAAAGATTCTTGTATTTCCAAAAAAAATCTCTTCAGCTCTTCCATTGTTGCAATAATTCCAATAGCCACCAAGTGGCAGCCAAAATCAGTTCCACCTTTCTTTTCTCTAGATCACTAGTGGTCAGAAGGTTGGCAAGCTGTCAAATACTTTGGCAGAGGTCCCAGAAACGCAGGAGAGGAAATGGAGATTCTTATATCCTTCCTCTTTTCTCCCTTTTCTCTCTTTTTTTTTAATGCCAATTAACAACAGATACAGTTTTTCCACAAGTAGTATTGCAAAAGGAAAATAGGAATGCTCACCCAAACGGTCGTCACATTAAAGAAGAAAGCCTCAAACAATGTGAAAAATATCCTGGCAAGTGTCCAGTTGATCTTGGCAGAAGTCCAAAGAGATATCCAAAATTATCGGTCAAAGCTTTGATCTCCTATCACGTAATTGCACCTTAAAAATTTAAACTAATTTTATACCCCTAGAGAGGTTAGAGGAAAAAGTATTTTTCTTCGGCTTCAACTTGGACAAAAGCCTCAGCACTCTCTCATCTCAGTCGCCACCTAAACATCCGGAGGGTTTTTCTTTTCTTAATGCCAAATTATAAACAAATGCAGCTTTTCCACGGGTAATATTGAGGAAGAAGTAAAAAATATTTACTCAGCAGTTCCAATGCTTATCTAGCTAATAAAAAACCTAAGCTAATCTTCTAAGATGTCGAGAACTTGAAGGGGCTGAAACCACCTCCTGTGTTACTCAGTTGAGAAGTACCTGAATTGCTGTCAGCAGATATGAGATTGCCATCTCACATCAAGCCAAAAGTGTGCCCAGGCAATCTGTCTTCCCCCCAACAGAGCTTAGATGAGTCTCCCATGACTTGCTGCCGAATAATACCAGCATGATAAACAAAATCCATTAATCGCATCCATCTCGTTCAGATGCCATCATGGAATCCTCCAACCAGATATTTTAAGCACCTAATTCTAAGCCTTCTCTTTCTCCAGTAATCATGAAGAAAGACTGAATTTGTGGCTACTGAAATATCGTGCTGGGAGAAACTTTCCAGAAACTTTCCCTCAAAGAATTTGTGGGTTTATTGTTGTGCTTAGCTGGATCATCTAAATTTTACTGAGCCAAGAAGAATCCTATGAACAACTGCAGACCCCCAGTTCTGCAAATGACAACCTTCTGGGGCAGATGTGCCTTGCACAAGAGGAATTTGCCTTCTACAGTCCTCATGGGGGGGGTCATTTTCAGGGCAGTCCCTCGTAGTCAGCCTTCCTCAGCATGAGCCATAGCAACTCAGGGCCACTAATCTTGGTATGCTTGAGGAGCATTGCTTGGTGATGCATTGCATCAATTCCTGGTAGCTTCTCATGGGTGCTCGGTCTTCTTCTCAGAAACTGCACTTCAGGGCTGCTGTATGAATCCAGTTGAACCCAGGGAATCTACCAGTTTATGGCCGTCAGTTGGATTCCACTCCCAGTTTGAAGCAGCAGCATCTCCAGATCTGAAGGTATGGACATAAGATCTCCTTTCCCAAAGTGTTGGACAAAAAATTAATAATTCGTGTTTAAATAAAGAAATCACTTTCCTTCTACGGCCGGGATTTCTTCTGGTTTTTAACTCTGTATTCAAATCAAGAAGGCACATGTGGGAAGGGATGAAGGAAGCAGGCACACAAAGCAAATGTTATTCCCCATGTTCGTGCCTCTCTTTCAGAAGTTCACCATCCATCTACTGTACCTGAGGTAACTTGTAGATGCCCAGCAAAATTGTGATGTCAAGGGCAGTTTGGGAGTGGAGTCCACCAATGACTGCAATTAGATTATGTTGGATGTCACACTTGTAATTGGGAATAAATCTGTTCCTTTTAGAGAGAAGTTGCATTGTAGAATGAAATGTCGTCTTTGGATCAAAATAGCTGTCCTCAATATAGAATCCCAGGGTGAGGTTGGGCAAGATTTGAGGATTTTCATTAATCTCTTTTACAGCAAATACCAAGGCCAGAATGTGCTGGTAATTCTTTGTAAGAACACTAAAATGAGATTTGTTGTCTGAGTCATTTTTATTCTACACTGAGAAGTGCCTCATTCTGGATGAGTTACAGGGAAATGATATGAACACTGTAAACATGCACTGGAACTCAGCTTTCCCACCAAGGAAATGACAGCACTTAATTTTATAAATTCTCCACATGCTCTGACATTCCCAATGCTGTCATTCAAAGAAGCAGCATTCCAATTTATCTTTTTGGGGTCTCAGCTCATAATGGTCAACTTTGGAAATGGATATACAGGTGTATTGCTAGATCCATTCCCTTTGGCTAAATAAAATACAACTGTACTTGACTTGACCTAGGAAATGCTCAATTATGATATTTCAGGCAAATGCTCATGAGTGTTTTCATCCCCGATTTTGAAATTAGATTTTGATTGCAAAGGGGGAAGTCAGCTCCTTCCCCATTGCATTCTGTCCTGAAAAGCAAACAAAAACTGCAATACAATACCATACCTATTAAGTTTCCATCCATTCATAAATGAAATGCTATTTTTAACATGAAAGCCTTGGAAATGAAATGCTTGCATTGGAAGATTCTACTGCTTGGCACCCAGGAATAAGCCAATCAACCCATATCCCTTCCTAATACATGCATGCACTGTGCACCTACTGTGTACATATACTGTGTACCTACAACCATTAGGAACGACTAATGCTTTCACCAATGAGTGAATAGTAGTATTTTGTCCTACAGAATATAATACCAGGTATAGCAATTCACATATTTGTACAGTTCAAACCCACATTGCCTCTAAGCAAATTCAGTATATAAAGAGGTCATATGCTTTTACTGGTGGTGATGGTGGTGATGCTTACTTGAGGTCCTCAGGGCTCTTCCAAGCAGGGTATTCATTGAAGTTCTCTTGGCTGTGCAGAATGATGGCCTGAGAAGTAATGGCACCAACCATTAGATCTCCTCACTGAAAATACTTTAGAAGAGTAGGATGAGGCTCCTGGACCATGCATATAGAAACATCAGTTCGGTAAATGAAGAAAGCCTGAATCACCAGTAGGAATATCATGTGGTTCCTAGCCATTGCCTGCGAGAATGTGCTGGTTGAAGCTAAGCAAGTATTGATCTAGTGAGTGCTGGCATAGACAATCCACTTTAGAGACCTTTCACATGGCTTTTATACATATGGATATACAGCATATTATACCATAGAAAACATATAACATTTTTGTATACGATACTTTTTGTTGAAATATTTTCATCTATACCATTATCTTTATACTCTCTAAGACTGAGTCATTAATAGGATCAAATCATTCCTCTTCTTAGAAAAAGGATGTTGCCCTGGCATAGAAACCATAAAGTTCTCAGAAGCTCTTTTTTCCTCCTTTGTTCTAAGTCAGAAATGACACGGGAACCATACACTTCATCCCTTGTTTGCATTGGTACTGGTACTCTGAGACTGGGATTTGACAAATGTGAGAAGTGAGTAATTCTGTAATTCTAGTAATTATGGATGACTCAATCAATTCAGGGCTCTGTATTCTCTAGGGCATTGCTGAAAAATATTCATTTATCACAGATACATGAAAAATCCATTTTATATTGACTGTACTGCAAGCCTCCCTTTAGATTAAAACTGCAGAGATTGTTTTGTAGCTGGCAAGGAGAGATTCAGACATAACCATGAAATAATTGGGCAGTTAACAAAAATAACTTTAACTGACCATAGGAAATAACAGGAAATGGTGATGGAGCAAGCAGTGGACTAACAGGGAGAAAAGGCTAATTTAAAAGCATGCAGAAGGGAAAATAGGTGGTGGGGGCAGTTCTTGCAACATTTATTATTTGATTAAGGTATTCTTTGTAAGTTAACAAGAGTTCAGTCAGCACTCATTTTCCTTTGAGCTTATTTTTACTTTTTATTTTTATTTACACAAAAAGTAGAATAAAGCAGAAAAGAACAATACAAAAAAGACAAAGAGAAAAGAGAAAGAAAGTATATATGCGGAGGGAAAACTGTATAACATGTTACATTTTACCTTATCTGGCATTTGCTCTGCTTTGCTCTTTAATTAAAAGACATAGAGCATCCTTATGTCATTGGTCTGCTGTAGCTGGGTTGTAACAGTCACATAATAACAGAGCATTCTTTAGCTTACCCACCAGGTTTCTTTTTACCATTCACCCCAGCAGGCAGAAAGTGCTTCTTTTTCCTCTCATGTTTAATTACTTCCTTATTTTCTATATCTCTCAATACCCAAGGTTTTCTGCACAGTTTCCAAAAACAAATAGAAATGTAGTGTGCAATTGTTTAAATTTTATCTTCCCCCATGGTTTTTCCTATCGTTGTATACATGTATAAATGTATACATTTAAGCATTTATATACTTTTCATTAGCTCAGAGCTCTTAGAAAGCTGTGCAATATCCTCCTTCTGAACAATGAACAATTTTAACAATCAATTTAAAATCAGATACACCTGTCATAAAAACTCTATGCAACCAATAATACCCAATCAGCATAGACGATCAATCTATATTACAGAAAACAATTCATAACCATAATCCACATGTAGCAATAACAATATAGATAAAAGCTGATGTAAAACCAAATGATCACATTCAACACTTGAAACAGTGAGAGAATAAAATGGGTTTATCCTGGTACCCAAACAGATATAGAGTCTGTGGCAGGCACCACTACCTGGGGAGTGGCTCCATAAGTGGGGTGTCACAGCTGAGAAGGTACTTCCCCCCATGGCCACCTTCTTTACTTCTTTTAAATGTGGCTTCCTGAGAAGAGCCTCCATTGAAGATCTTAGGGCCCAGGCAGGTATATATGGGAGGAGATATGCCTTTACTTATTCAGGCCCTAAGCCTTTTATGGGTTTCAATGGCAGTGTGAGCACCTTAAAGTGGGCCTTAACTTCAAATGCAAACCAATGCATATTCTAAAGATTATATATATATATATATATATATATATATATATAGGCTCCTAGATTACGAGAATGTCCTCATGCTGGAAAACTTCGACCATGTCCGCAATATGTAGCATGCTTGTTATCTGTATTTATATTTTCCCCACAGCTTCACTCAAAGTCCATATTGGTACCAGAAGCAGCACCTTTCATTCATCTCAGGAAGCAAGAGCATACTCTGACAGAGGTTACAAAGCCTATTCAATAGGTTTCATGCTTTTTGCATTCTTGATTAAAAGAAGCCTCTCCTGGGTAATCACACAAATAATGCTAATACATTGTCATCTAGAATTCAAACCACCTTCCAGAACCAGGAAGAATTATCTTGCAGAATGGCCGATCTGCAGATTTTCTGGAAAATGTATCACATATCTGAAACGCCCCCAGCATGTAAACCTGTCAGACAATTCAAGCATCATCTGAGCAAACTTGCTGAAATCTTTATTTAATTGCTACCTTTCTATTGTATGACCACCACTCTGTAGTGCCAGTTCAATCTAAATAAATCAAAACATCACCCCAAAACTCCTATATCACCTCACATAATAGTCTGTCTTGCAAACATACAACCTCCCTGATTTTTCTTATTAAGGACTAAACTCCCTTGTTCAATGACTGTTCTTTGACCCAAAAGGAGTTGTGATCAAGTATCTTCACAACATATTCAGTGGGGCTAGCTAGCTCCTGTCATCATGGCAATAAGTATGAATCTCTGGTAAGGTATGTAATATGAGAACTTGGGGTAGAGAGTTCTGCAGAATAAAATTCTTCTGCAGAACTCTGTGAAGTCCATGAACCTTCACGTCTCAGGTGTTGCTAGGATAACCCATTAACCTCCCTCGATTTCTGATCTACCTACTGAATTGTGAACAGAATTAAGCCAGTTATCCAATTAATAAAGTGAGAACTTTGCCTAAAGCTTGACACTACACAGTCATAATCTTAGTGGTATTAAACAAAAATTATAGTACTTGTAATAATGATGTCCAAAGTGAATGAGGTCACATCAAAATATTCTTGCTCTATCCCTAAGACAAGTCTAGTTAATTTTGCACCAATGGTAAGGCAGCTGGGATGCAGCACTGTTAGGAAAGAACTGTTCAGATTGAATACGCTCCACAACTGGGTTTCAGAGGAGCATGTTCTGGCAGATGATTAACACAGATTCAAGCATAATCTGCAGCCACAAACTCTTTCATTTTGGAGTTTGTACTTTGATTCATTGGCATGCAACTAACCAAACTGGCTGAGGAGATTTCCTGGTATTGACAACCATTTCCTTTCACAGTAAAGGAATTTGTGGGTGCAGCCCTGTCTCCTCTAACTCATGCATTTCCCCAATATTTTAGCCCCTCTTTTTTCCCTCTCAGATCTTGCAATCTCCATCAGAAGTGCCTCAACAAAGGCTCCTCAGAACTATCGATGACTGTTCTTTCAGCTAAAGAAGAAGTAACAGATAGGCTACACTTCCAAAGGCTGGAAATAATTTTGGACTGTAGCAAATATTTTTAAAAGATGTTGGTCACTCACTAGTGAACTAATGTCATGGGACATTGTGTATCTGGGTTTAGTTTCTGATTTGTTTTGCCTGGGGTCCTTTCCAAATTCACTGCCCTTTAGGGGAAAACTTTCTGATGAATTTCTGTGCAAAATATACATTGGAGGAGTAGAGTGGAGAGTGGACTGGAGTGTGGAGTGGAGTGGAGTGGAGTGGAGAATAGAGGAGAGGAGAGGAGAGGAGGAACTATGGGGTTCTGACAGAGAGGTGATGCGGTTGCACTGGATTTACTTTGGTGATGCATTGAGTGTTGGAGGTTTGTTAGAGCATGAACATTCTAACTTTATTAATCAATTGTCGCAACCACAAATAAAGTGTAAGCTCATAGGTTCACTACTGTGCTGCTGATTTCCCAAAGTAACTCAAGAACACAAGTCTGGGCAAAACTATGGCTAGTCCCCTTTAATTGGATCTAATGTCAAATACAAAACCAAAGTGTTTTAAGGCTAATCGCAGTTCAGAAAGATCGAAGGTGTGCACACCTGTTGAGTAAGGCATTTTCTCAGTGCTTTCTCTTTCTGAATTGTTCCCTTTTGTTCAGCTCAGGCCTTAGAATGATAATATAGAATTTAGGGAAGAATAAGAAACCCAGCAAGCCAGCACTGGATGCTAAGATAGAGAAGATCTCCACAGCTACCATTATTCTCCCCTTAGTGCTTAGGTAAGTTGGAACAAAGGACAACCACACACTGCAGAACACCAGCATGCTGAAGGTGATGAACTTGGCCTCATTGAAGGTGTCAGGCAACTTCCTAGCTTGGAAAGCCACAAGGAA
>NW_025336554.1:2174998-2264136 GCF_004798865.1 Varanus komodoensis | reverse complement strand
GTGGCCAGTCATGCTTGTTTCAAAGAAGGGCCCTGGAAGGTTTTCCATCCTTTCTTCTCCAGTGCAGGGATCCCACCCCTCATACTCTTTAGATGAGTCTGGGTATGCACAGCCAAATGCCTGCTTCCAGAACTCTATGATAAAACCGTCACCTTTTGCACTGGCAGGATTTCTGTTCTGAAGGAATTCATGGAATCCAGGTAACTGGTATGAATGGATTGAAAAGGATATCGCACCATGCATGGGTTGTATATCCCAGGTGTTCTGAAGGTTTAATGATATCAAATCCATCTGGGCTGTCAGAATCCAGACTTTACCTTTTGGCTTCTGTACCTCTTCTACCAATACTTGTAGACATAGAACAAATCTCAAAAGTATCATGCTATTGATTTCTCCATAGTACACCAGCACATTGGCTACACTGTCCATCACTTTTTTATATATATATATCATCCAATTTATTGATTCATTAATAAATTCAGCAAAATTGAATCTGGGGTATGTTTCTGTAAAGGCAAAGCAGATGCCATACTGGGAAAATAATGGAAGCATCTTCTGCACAAAGATTTCCTTGTTCTCATATTCGTCTGCTATGAATCCAACCCATGTCCACATGAAATGGAGAAGCAATTGAAGAATTCCCATGTACTCAAGTTCTTTATTTGGAACCATATGATAGTAGGGAAAAACTTCACTATTACCGAACATTCCTGTAGCAAACCCAAATAAGAGCTAAAATAGATACAATTGGAAGGGGAAACAGAAGGAGTTCAAAATGACAGTAAGAGTGCATTTATTAAGGTGCACCATGATGGCATGGTTTGTCCCCATGTGAGAAAATCATTTTCCCACCCACAAAGCCACTCAGGTTGAAAGCTTGGTTAGCCAGGAGAAACCCTTTTCAGTGGCAGCCAAAGGCATCATGACAGCTTTTGGTGGGGAAGGAAGGAGATGGGATAGGATGAGACAGGATGGGACGAGGCGGGACGGGATGGGGCAGGACCGGGCAGGATGTGAAGGGATGCTCCTGCAATAGAGTACATGCTGAATGCTTCGTACAATGCTGAATCAAGGCAATTGCAATTTCTCTTATGGTTTTCTTCTTTTAAAGTAAATGGTGTATATAACTCTTTGCATTCACCCAAAGATGCATAGCTATTGGGTGGCTGAACACTAAAACTAATAAATGAAAGTGGAGCACTCCTTGCTTCTCTGCACATGAATCAACAATATGACAATTTGTGTAAGACGGCCCTTTATTGGAAAGGCCGTATTGCTCCTCAGTTAAAGGATTGGATTAACTTGTTATTGAAATATCCACTTTCCTATGATCAGAGTCCAGACTGTCCAGCAACCAGATACTTTAAGAACATAATGCTGAGCGTTCTCCCTCTCCAGTAATCATGAATAAAGATTGAATTTGTGGTTACTGAAATATTGCGCTGGGAGAAACCTTTACAGAACCTCTCCCTCAAAGAATTTGTGGGTTCCTTGTTGTGCTCAGCTGGGTTGACCGAATAGAACTGAGCCAAGGGGAATCCTATGAACAATTGCAGACCCCCAGTTCTGCAACTGACAACCCTCTTCTTTGGCAGCTGTGCCTTGCACAAGAGGAATTTGCCTTGCATAGTGCTCATGGGAGGTGGTCATTTTCTTGTCAGCCCCTAGTAGTCAACCTTCTTCAGCATGAGCCATAGCCACTCAGGGCCACTACTCTTGGTGTGCTTATGGAGCATTGCTTGGTGGTGCATTGCATCAATTCCTGGTAGCTTCTCATGGGTGCTGGATGTCCTTCTCAGAAACTGCACTTCTGGGCTGCTGTATGAACCAGTTAAACCCTGGGAATCTACCAGTTTACGACCCTCGGTTGGATTCCACTCCCAGTTTGAAGCAGCAGCATCTCCAGATCTGAAGGTATGGACATAAGATCTCCTTTCCCAAAGTGTTGGACAAAATATTTAATAATTCGTGTTTAAATACATAAACCATTTTCCTTCTATGGCCTGGATTTCTTCGGTTTGTAAAACCCTGTTCAAACCAAGAAGGTTCATGTGGGGAGTGGCAAAGGAAGAAGGCATACAAGTCAAATGTTAATCCCCATATTCGTGCCTCTCTTTCAGAAGTTCACCATCCATCTACTGTACCTGAGGTAACTTGTAGATGCCCAGCAAAATTGTGATGTCAAGGGCAGTTTGGGAGTGGAGTCCACCAATGACTGCAATTAGACTGTGTTGGATGTCACACTTGTAATTGGGAATAAATCTGTTCCTTGTAGATAGAAGTTGCATTGTAGAATGAAATGTCATCCTTGAATCGAAATAGCTGTCCTCAATATAGAATCCCAGGGTGAGGTTGGGCAAGATTTGAGGATTTTCATTAATCTCTTTTACAGCAAATACCAAGGCCAGAATGTGCTGGTAATTCTTTGTAAGAACACTAAAATGAGATTTGTTGTCTGAGTCATTTGTACACTATTCTTCATTCTGGATGAGTTACAGGGAAATGATACAAACACTGCAAACATGCACAGGAGGCAATACTGGAAATCATCTTTCCTACGAAGGAAATGACAGCCCTCCATTTTAGGAAGACTCCATATTCTCTGACTATCCCTATGTCAACATCCAAAGAAGCAGAATTCCAGTTCATCTCTTCTGGGTCTCTGCTCATAATGGTCAATTTTGCGAATGGATGTAAAGTTCAGCTGTATTGTTAGATCCATTCCCTTAGAATGCAGCTGTACTTGACTTGACCTAGGAAATGCTCGAGTATGATGTTTTGGGCAAATGCTCATGAATGTTTGAACCCCTATTTTGAGTTGAGATTTTAATCGCAAGCGGGAAGTCAGTTCCTTCCCCATTGCAATCTGTCATGAAAAGCAAACAAAAAACCAAAGCAATACCATGCCTCTTTAGTCTCCATCCATTCATAACTGAAACACTTTTTTTAACATGAAAGCCTTGAAAATGAATTGCTTGCATTGAAAGATTCTCCTATTTGGTACCCAGGAATAAGCCTATCAAGCCATATCACTTCCACATACCTCATATACTGTGTACCTACTGTTTGCATATATTGTGTATCTACAACCACTAGGAATGACTAATGGTTTCATCAATGAGTGAATTTTAATATATTGGCCTACAGAATATGGTACCAGGTATAGTTATGCATACATTTGTACAGCTCATATCCACATTGTGTCTAAGCAAATATAGTATATAAACAGGTATGCTATTACTGGTAGTGATGATGATGCTTACTTGAGTTCGTCAGGACTCTTCCAAGCAGGGTATTCATGGAGGTTTTCCTGGCTTGGGAGAAGGATAGCCTGAGAAGCAATGGCACCAACCATTAGATCTCCTGACTGAAAATACTTGAGAAGAGTAGGATGAGGCTCCCGGACCCTGCATGTAGCAGCCTCAGTTCTGTGAATGAAGAAAGTCTGAATCACCAGTAGGAATATCATGTGGTTCCCGGCCATTGCCCGGGAGAATGTGCTGGTTGAAGATAAGCAAGTATACCAGCATATCCAATTAACTGGAAAGAACTTTCACACTGCTTCCTCCTCTATGGATACAAATCATATTATTCCATACTAAACATATTTTTATATACAACAAATTCAAATTTTGTATACAATTTAAAATATTTCTTGTTTAAATATTTTCATCTTTACCATCATCTTTATAGTTTCTAAGACTGGATCATAACTAGAAGAAAATATTTCCTCTCTTTGGAAAAAAAGCCTGAGGACTGGCATAGAAACTATAAGGTGATCAGCTTCATTTTTCCTCCCTTTTTCTGAAACTGACATGGCAGGGGACTCCTTCATTCTATACTTCATCCTTTGTTTGCATTGGCTACTGGTACTCTGAGACTGGGATTTGGCAAATGTCAGAAGTGAGTAATTATGTAATTCTAGTAATTACAGAGTGCTCAGTTAATTCAAGACTCTCCATTTTCTAGGGTATTGCTGAAAAATACGCATTTATCAGAGATACAAAAAAAAAAAAATCAATCTTCTACTAACTGTACTGCAAGCCTCCCTTAAGACTAAAATCTCAGGAATGGGTTTGAAGCTGGCTAGGAGGGATTCAGAAATAACCATGAAATCATTAGGCAGTTAAAAAGAATAACTTTAACTGCCCAAAGAGAATAACAGGAAATGGTGGTAGAGCAAAAAGGGGACTAACTGGGAGAAAAGGCTAATTAAAAAGTATGCAGAAGGAAAAATGGGTTGTAGGGGCAATTCTTTCATCTTTTGTTATAGGAAGAAGGTATTATTTGTTTTTTAACAAGAGCTCAGACAGCATTCAGTTTCCTTTGTGTTTATTTTTATTTTTATTTGCACCAAAAGCAGAATAAAGCAAAAAAGAAGAAGAAGAAGAAGAAGAAGAAGAAGAAGAAGAAGAAGAAGAAGAACAAAGAGAAATGGAAGAGAAGAGAAAGAGAAAGGGGTAAAGGAGGGTCAACTCTATAACATGTTTCAGTTTATTTTACCTGGCCAGCTCAGTGTACTCAGAGCTATTGACTGGAAGTCTTCAAGCCCACCTGTCATTTAGAGACGTAAAAACCCTCTCAAAGAAAATTTATAAATGACTAAATGAGATAAGGTATGGAACAGCAAAGATCGCTGCTGTGTCAAGTTGCCGTTCCCCCAGAAGTCCCATTTTTGTGTATTTTAAAGGTTGAGCCCTGAGCGTGTGCTCACCTTTGCTCTTTAATTAAAAGACATAAATCCCTCTTGTGTCACTGGTTGGATGCTGCTGGTTTTTAATGGCCACATAATAACAGAACATTCTTTAGCCAGGTTTCTTTTTACCATTCACCTCAACAGGCAGAATGTGCTTCTTTTTCCTCTCATGCTTACTTACCTCCTTATTTTCTATACTTCCCAAAGTTTCTGTGCAGTTTCCAACAAGAAATAATAATACAGTATACATTTGTCTATTTTTATTTTCCCGCATGGTTTTTCATATTGTTGCATACAAGTATGAATGCATTTATATATACCATTCATTAGCACAGAACCCTTAGAAAGCTGTGCATTATACTCCTTCCGAGCAATGTACAATATCAAAAATCAATTTAAAATAAGGTACACTTGTCAGAAAACCTCTGTACAACCAATAACATCCAACCAGCATAGAAGTTAATCAATACTAAGTAAAACAATTCATAACAACAATCCACAACAATCCACATGCAGCAATAGCAATATCGATAAAAGCCAATATAAAACCAAATGATCATATTTAACACTTAAAATAGTGAGGGAATAAAAGGGGCTTAACCTGTTACCCAAATACATACAGGGTTGGTGTCAGGCATTTCTCCCTGGGGAGTGGTTCCTTAAGTGAGGTCTCACGACTGAGAAGGTCATTCCCCTCATTTAACTATTTTAAATGTAGACACCAGAGAGGGGCCCCCATAGCAGATCAAAGGGTCCAGGCAGGTAAAAATACATAAATCTCTTCAAAATTCTTGGACATTACTCAAGACCACAGTAATACAACCTCAGCATGCATAAGAGATACCATACCAGAAAAAGCAAGTGTCATGAAGACTTTCTTCTGAAAATGGAAGTCTTTCTCAAGTGAGGGGGGGGAAAGACTGTGAGGACCTGCAACAAGGAAATGATAGCAAACAATTGGAAAATTTCAAAAAGGCCTTTATTGCCAACAATATCTCAGAAGCAAGGAACCAGCTAGTGAGGTACTTGGATTATGAGATGATAAAGAAGTTATGGGCATTCTAATTACTTGTCTTTACTCCTGCTCATACATGCACAAGCATGCAAAGTCTTCCCTGCTAAACTGGGAAGTCATAGCTTGCAGCCAGATGGGTTCTGACATGGGGGAGCGGAGCAGCTGGTTGGATTCAATGGTCTTATAGACCCCTTCTGACCCTACTGCTATCATAGCCTATCCTATCCTATCCTGAAGAAAGTTTGAGGAACTCAGCCAGATATTAGTGACAAGAGATGAGTTGGAAAATATGGATATTAACATTATTGATAAACTGGAAAATACTATGTCACCAGGTCTGGGTAGTATTTCTTCCAGAATCCTTAAAGTATTCAAATATGAAATTGATGGACTTCTTAGAAAGTTATGCAAGATGAGCCTCTGTGTTGGTGGACTGAAGAATGCCCAATGTAACAGCTTAAAAAATCTAGGTAAATTTATTGGTAAAGGTAAAGGTTTCCCCTTGATGTGAAGTCCAGTCATGCCTGACTCTAGGGGGCGGTGCTCAATTCCGTTTCCTGACTGAGGGAGCCAGAGTTTGTCCACAGTCTCTGTGGTCATGTGGCCGGCATGACTAAACACCAAAGTGCACAGAATGCTGTTACCTGCTCACTGAAGTGGTTCCTTTTTGTCTACTTGCGTTTGCATGCTTTCGAACTGCAAGGTTTTTATTTTATTTATTATTTATTTATTTATTTAGAAAATTTCTAGGCCGCCCCATTTGTCGAAGCCTCAGGGCGGCAGACAAATAAATAAATTAAAATACACAAATAACAATATAAAATACACATAACTATATAAAATAAGTCGCCTTGGCCAAAAAACTTTAAAATAAAAATAACATTAACAATTAAAATGATGCTTGAATAAAAAGGTCTTCGCCTGGCGCTGAAAAACAAATAACGACAGTGCCAGGCGGACCTCTCTGGAGAGTGCATTCCATAGATTGGGTTCCACCGCAGAGAAAGCCCTCCTCCGAGTAACTATCCTCCCAATTTCCTTCACGGAGGGTTCCCAGAGAAGGGTCTCTCCCACTGATCTCAGGGGGCAGACGGGCATATATGGACATAAGCGCTCCAGGTAGCCAAGACCCAAGCCATTTAGGGCTTTATAAGTGATCACCAACACCTTGAATTAGGCCTGGAATTCAATGGGAAGCCAGTGAAGCTGACGGAGGACTGAAGTCATGGGAGCATAATGCCCAGTCCCTGTCAACAGCCTGGCAGCTCTATTCTGAACCAATTGAAGTATCCGGAATGTCTTCAAGGGTAGCCCCACGTAGAGCGCATTGCAGAAGTCAAGGCAGGAAGTCACCAACGCATGTGTCACTGTCGCCAGGCAGTTGTACTCCAGGTAGGGGCGCAGCTGAAGGATCAGCCGAAGCTGAAAGAAAGGACTCCTCACCACCGCTGTCACCTGAGCTTCCAGTGAAAGGTCTGGGTCGAGGAGCACTCCCAAGCTGCGGACCTTGTCCCAAAGAGGGAGTGCAACCCCATTCAGGACTAGGTTCAATTCACCCTCACCAAAGCTCGATCCGCCGACCAACAGGACCTCCGTCTTGTCTGGATTGAGCTTCAGTTTATTGGCCCTCATCCAGCCCATTACCTCGGCCAGGCACCGGTTCAGCACAGCCACTGTCTCACCTGGATTGGTGGAAAATGAGAGGTAGAGCTGGGTATCATCAGCATACTGATGATTCCACAGCCCACACCTCCTGATGACCTCTCCCAGCAGTTTCATGTAGATGTTGAACAGCAAGGGGGACAAAATGGACCCCTGCGGTACTCCATGGCATAGCTGCCATGGTGCAGAGACATAGTCCCCCAGCACCACCTTCTGGAAACTGTCATTGAGATAAGAGCAGAACCACTGCAGAGCAGTGCCTCTGACACCCACTCCCGCTAGCCTATCCAGAAGGATACCATGGTCGATGGTATCAAAAGCCACTGAAAGGTCCAGAAGAACCAACAGAGATGCACTCCCCCTGGCCTTCTCCCTGCACAGGTCATTGTAGAGGGCGACCAAGGCAGATTCAGTACCGTAACCGAGTCTGAAGCCGGACAGAAACGGGTCCAGATAAGCAGTTTCATCCAAGAGTTCTTGGAGTTGTCCTGCCACCACCTGCTCCAACACCTTGCCCAAAAACAGGATGTTGGCCACTGGACTATAATTAGTGGCCATCTCTGGATCCAGTGACGCTTTCTTCAGGACCGGTCGGACTACAGCTTCCTTTAAAGGGGCAGGTACCCGACCCTCCCTCAGGGAAGCATTAACCACTTCCAAGATCCAGATCCCAATCCTGTGCTTGGCATTATTTATTAACCAGGACGGGCAAGGGTCCAATAGGCAAGTGGTGGGACGTACTCGTCCAAGCACCTTGTCCACATCATTAGGCCACAATAACTGAAATTCATCCATTAATTTTGGAGCAGGTGGCAGCATTTGTATCTCCCCAGAAACCTCTGAGTCACTACTAGAGTCTAGCTCGTGATGAATCTGAGCGATTCTTCCCTGAAATGCTTGGCAAAGTCATCACAGTGGGCCTTCAACAGTGAAACCAGATCTTTCTTGGAGCCAGGATAAACCAGGCCTGTACCACTCCAAAAAGCTCCACCGGGCGGCATTTTCAGGAGGCAATAGAAATGGAGAAGAATTTCTTTTTCATTGCCCTCACCGCCACAGCATAGGCCCGATAATGGGCTCTTAAGTGTGTTCGGTCAGATTCATCCCGTGATTACCTCCACCTATGCTCTAGCCGTCTCCCAGCCCGCTTCATCGCCCGCAATTCAGGTGTATAGCAAGGGGAAGAGTGGGCTCTGCCCGGTGGGAGAGGACACTTAGGAGTGATCGTGTCAACAGCCCTGGTCATCTCCCCGTTCCACAGTTCGACCAGGGCCTCAACAGGAGCACCAGTCTTGTCAGCTGGAAACTCCCCCAGGGCCTTCAGGAATCCAACTTGATCCATCCGGCTCCGAGGACGGACCCACACAATCGGGTCCACACCCTTACAGAGGGAGAGGCCGCTCTCAAGCTCAAATCTCACCAGGAAGTATTCTGACCATGACAGGGGTGTCAGGAATAAATTCTTCACTCTCAGAGTACCCTCTTCCTGCCCCATCAAGAAAACCAGGTCCAGTGTGTGTCCACGTTGATGGGTCGGGCTGGTGATATTTTGAGACAGCCCCATGGCCATCATGGAGTCCATGAAGTCCTGAGCTGCCCTGGTCAGACCAGTCTCGGCATGGAGATTGAAGTCCCCCAGGACCAACATCCTGGGGATCCTCAACACCAGGTCCGAGACGATCTCCATCAGCTCAGGCAGGGAGACTGTTGGGCAGAAGTGTGCACAGTGCACCAACAGAATCCCTAATCTGTCTCGGTCACCCAACACCAAGTAGAGACACTCCAGCCCTGGCCTCGAAGGGACCAGAAGTCCCGTGAGGGAGATAGAGGCTTGGTAAACCAAAGCAACCCTCCTCCCTTCCCCTCCAGGCATGGACGGTACTGAACCAAATACCCGGGTGGGCACATTTGAGAGAGGGTGACATCCCCCCCCCCGCCCAGGTCTCGGTTATGCAAGCCAGGTCGGCCCCCTCATCCACAATCAAGTCATGGATGAGGGAAGATTTCTTGTGAACTGACCTGTCATTAAGCAGCAGCACCGTCAGGCCCAAGGGGCAGTTGACAAATCTACCTGGAACCCTCCGGCTAGGGGCAAAACCAGAAGGAGGGACAGGTGTCAACCATCTGTCCCTCCTTCTTCTACGCAGACACATTAAGCCCCAACCACTGTAAGGCCCATTGCCCATGACCACACCAATGGCGGTGCCCTCTCACTCCCCAGGAAACTCAAGCATCAGCATGGCCAGGGACGACTCCATAAAACAGATTAAAACAAATAAAAACTTTAAAACAATCAAAAACTCCCCTTATCACCCCCCATACAAAATTAGACATCCCCCCACTGACCTAGTCCCCCCCCAGCCCAGCCCCACGCTGCCACGAATGGCCACAAAAGGTGGCACTGCCCTTTGGCCGTCGCCCTTCGGCCGCTGGCCCCAGGCCGCATCTGGTGGGTTTGCTGGTGCCTGCCCTTGCTCCCCGCCCCAATCGGCATTGCTCTCACTGTTGCCAGTGGGGGAGAACAGGGGGGTGCGCGGGAACCCGTCTGGCGTCAAGATGGCGGTGCCCTCCTCTGCGTCGTTAACGGCGGGCCTGGTGTGGCCCTGGCATGGCCCCGGCATCCTCCATGCCCAGGGTGGCCCAGCGGTGGCCACAGGCACGGCGTCAGCTGGCCCCCGGCCTGATGGTGCCCTCAGGTCCGGCAGTGGCAGCGACGGCAGTGTGGCGTGGCAGGTGTTCATCCGTGGAGCTGCACAGCGCGGCAGGTGTTCGGGGGGAACGAGGGAGCTCCAAGCCCGCCCAGCCCCAGGCTGCGTCCAGCGGGTTAAGCTGACGCCTGCCCGGGCACCCCACCCTGATCGGCATTGCTCTCACCATTTCTGGTGGGGGGGAACGGGGGGGTGCTGGAACCCAACTGGCCTCAAGATGGTGGCACCCTCCTCTGCGCCGTTGACGGCGGGCCTGGCGTGGCCCTGGCATGGCCCCAGCATCCTCCATGCCCAGGGTGGCCCAGCGGTGGCCACGGGCACAGCATCAGCTGGCCCCCGGCCCAGTGGTACCCTCAGGTTTGACCGTGACAGTGGCGGCAGCGTGGCGTGGCAGGTGTTCGGCTGCGGAGCTGCAGAGTGTGGCGGTTGTTCAGGGGGGGAAGGAGGGAGCTCCAAGCCTGCCCAGCCCCAGGCCACGTCCGGCGGGTTAAGCTGGCACCTGCCCGCATGCCCCGCCCCAATCGGTGTTGCTCTCACCATTGGCAGCGTGGGGAGCAGGGGGGCGCGGGAACCCATCCAGTGACGAGATGGTGGCATCCTCCTCTGCGTTGTCGATGTTGGGCCTGGCATGGCCCTGGCATGGCCCCGGCGCCCTCCATGCCCGGGGTGGCCCAGCAGTGGCCGCGGGTGCGGCATCAGCTGGCCCCTGGCCCAGTGGTGCCCTCAGGTTCGGCGGCAGCGGCAACAACAGCATGGCACAGCAGGTGTTCGGCCACGGAGCTGCGGAGCACGACGGGTGTTCGGGGGGGAAGGAGGGAGCGCCAAGCCCTCCCAGTCCCAGCCCGCGTCCGGTGGGTTAAGCTGGCGCCTGCCCGCGTGCCATGATCTGATCGGCGTCGCTCTCACTGTTGCTGATGGGGGGGAGCAGGGGGGTCACGGGAACACACCCAGCGTCAAGATGGTGGCGTCCTCCTCCACGCCATCGACGGTGGCCCTGGCATGGCCCTGGCATGGCCCTGGTGTCCTCCGTGCCCGGGGTGGCCCAGCGGTGGCCGTGGGTGCAGCATCAGCTGGTCCCTGGCCCGGTGGTGCACTCAGGCCCGGCTGCGGCGGCGTGGCGCAGCAGATGTTCGGCCATGGAGCTGCAGAGTGCGGTGGGTGTTTGGGTGGGGGGAGGAGGCAGCTCCAAGCCCGCAGGAGCTCCAAGCTGCAAGGTTGGCAGGAGCTGGGATGGGACTCACTTCGTTGTGCAGATTCGATCTGGTGACCTTCCAATCAACCAGCCCAGCAGCATAGCTGTTCAAACCACTGTGCCACCTGCAGTCCCTAAATTTATTGGAGGTGTCATTAAAGATGTAATTAGTAAGCATATAGAAGGATAACCCTGCCAGGGAAGAACAATCATGTCTTCTGCAAAAATGACTTCAGGCTCACTGACCTATAATAATCCATTGAGAGGGTCAATAAACAGGTATGAACTGGCAGACATTGTGTATTTGGACTTCCAAATGACTTGACAAAGTCCCTCCCCAAGATTCCTCAACAAACTTACCAGTCATTGATTAAGGAAAGAGGTCCTCTTATGGATCAAGAACTGATTAAATAGAGAACAACTGGGAGTGAGAATAAATGCTAATTTATTTCTCCCATCTTCATGGGACTAATTTTCTTGCATCCTTACATACATGATCTGGGAGTGAACAATGAAACAGCCAGGTTTGATAATGAAATGGTAATGGTAATGTAGCCGGGTTAGAGTGGCTACAACCAAAGAAAATTGCAGGGAACTCCAGAAGGATTTTTCTAAATGGAAAGAATGGACATCAGAACAGAAAATGGGTTCAATTTCTACAAGTGTAAAGTAAAGTATATTAGGGCAAAACATTCCAACTTCAAGTATAAGCTCATGCGGTCCAAAGAAGTGACTGACCAGATATGAGAAAGTTGGGGAAAAGGTAATTAAAAATGGGTCAAAGTTTTGGAGAAATTCTCCCATGATGAAAGGTTGTCAATGATGAAAATGATTAGCTTACAAAATGTATAAGCAAGGGGAGATATGAAAAAGTGAATACAGTCATGCATGATATGAAGAAAATGGAGAGGGATTCATTTTGTTTCTCAGCTTTCTTAGGTCCAAGTATAACTCTCCTGAATTCATAGCATACTCTGTAATTGGGAGCTGTCCATTACACTGGTAATTGGTAGCCATGGTACTTGCAAAGCACAGATTTAAGCTGAATTAGTCATCACTGGCCATCCTAATATTCACACCTGTAATAGCACTTAAAAATGAAATGTTAAATTAATTCAAAAAGTTTTTCATGAATTACTGCATGAGTTTTTCACCAAACAAAGCCCTCAAATAATTTTACTGTGCAAAAGGTTTTCTCGATTGCCAGGACCACTTTTCTTTTTCAGGTATGATAGACTGCAATTCATGTCAGGGGGATCATTATCCACACAAACACCAGAATGTTTGCATCCCCAAAGCAGGGTCTTTCTTGTCTTATGAGGACACTTTTGGGATTGGCTTAACTGCTGCCAGTCTGACTTTCTCTTGGCTCACTGCTCTGGTATTTGCAACATTTCTCAAACATCATGACACTCCCATAGTCAAAGCTAATAACTGGAACATCACCTATATGCTGCTCATCTCTCTCTTGCTCTGTTTCCTGAGTGCCTTCTCCTTCATCGGGCGTCCTGAGAAAGTCATGTGTCTCCTCCGACAAGCTGCGCTTGGGATCATTTTCTCAGTAGCAGTTTCTTGTGTGCTGGCAAAGACCATCACAGTTGTGATAGCATTTATGGCCAGGAAGCCCAGATGTTTCCTTGTACCAAATTAACAGGGAAAGAGACCTGACAGTGGTGGTATGTTATCACCCTCCAGGTCAACTTGAGACCCTGGATGATGTCCTGACAGGTCAGATTCTAAGGATATCTCGGAGGAGAGACACAGTAATTATGGGAGATTTCAATCTCCTGGATATTACTTGGGAGACTCACTCAGCAGTGACAGCCAGGTCACGTTGCTTCCTAGAAGCTATAGAGGGAGGGTTTTTCACACAAGGGTCTGAGAGGCGACAAGGGGGGGGAATATCCTTGACTTGGTCTTGACCAACAGGGAGGAGCTGAAAGATGAAGTACAGATTAGGGGAGCTCTGGATGCGAGAGATCACTCCATCCTTTGCTATGAGATCAGGGGACTGGGGACATGCAGCAGGTCAAGCACTAGAAGCTGGGACTTCGAGAGGGCTAACTTCAAGAGGGCCAACTGAAGGCCAGACTGGGGAAAGTCTCCTGGGATAGGTTACTGGAAGGTAAGCAAGTTGAGGAGGGGTGGATAGCACTCAAAAACGAGGTTTTGGAGGCACAAGCCTTGACGATACCTCTAGTCTGTAAGGTGGGGTGGCGGAGGAGAGTGCCGCCATGGATGCGAAAAAAGGTGGTTAGAGGGACTAGACAAAAGAGGAACCTCCGTAGGAAAAGGGGACTGGGTACTGGGGGAAATAGACAAAAGGGTATACCGGGAGGAAAGGAGGCCCATTGCAGAAGGATTCTTTGCAAGGCTAAGGTTGATTATGAGCTGAGACTTGCCAAGAATATCAAAAGCAACAAAAAGGGTTTCTTTCAGCATGTAAATAGGAAGAGGAAGGGGAGACAAGTGGTGGGACTACTAAATTAGGAGGAAGGAGATGCAGTGACTGATATGAGGGAACAGGCACAGATGCTAAATGACTATTTTGCCTCTTTGTTCTCCCCAAAGCAGGAGGGGGGATATCCACATTGGAGATTAGATGAGACTGGGGACTTAGGGGCACAGATTAGAGTCACCTTCCTTGAAGTCGAGGGGCTCCTCAGGGCATTGGACATTACACAGGCACCAGGCCCTGACGGGTTACACCTGAGAGTACTTAGAGAGTTGGCAGGCGTTCTCTCACGCCCACTGGCCTCCATTTTTGAGGCCTCGTGGAGAACGGGTGAAGTTCCAGAGGACTGGAGGGTGGCATCAGTGGTCCCAATTTTCAAAAAGGGTAGTAGAACTGACCTGGGAAATTATAGACCTGTTAGCCTTACGTCCATTGTAGGAAAAACAATGGAAAGGCTCATAATAGAGAGAGATCTAGTGATGCTAGATAGGGAAGGGAGGCTGACAGCCTCACGAGACGGCTTCCGCAAAAACAGGTCCTGTCAGACAACCCTTATGGAATTCTATGACAAGGTTTCAAGATGGCTAGATGAAGGGGATGCAGTGGATGTGGTATACCTGGATTTCAGCAAGGCCTTTGACAAAGTGCCCCATGATATCCTGGTGGAGAAACTGAGGAGTTTTGGGATACACCAAAGCACTGTCTGGTGGATTACGGCATGGTTGACTGACCAAAAGCAGAAGGTAACCATTAGTGGGGAATCATCAGGATGGCAGCCAGTGACAAGCGGGGTCCCCCAGTGCTCTGTCCTGGGGCCGATCCTGTTTAATCTTTTCATTAATGACATGGAAGAAGGGGTGAACGGTCTGCTGATCAAATTCGCAGACGGCACTAAAACTGGAGCAGTGGCCACAACTGAGGAGCAGGTACTCCAGATCCAAAAGGATCTTGACAGACTATGGAAGTGAGCAGGAGACAACAGGATGACATTCAATGTGAGTAAGTGCAAGGTCTTGTACTTGGGGAATAGGCATATGTATCATAAGTACAGGTTAGGTGACAAGTGGCTGGAGGGCAGCACTTGTGAAAGGGACCTTGAGGTACTGGTTGACTGCAGGCTAAACATGAGTCAGCACTGTGATGCGGTGGTCAAGAGGGCGAATGCCACCATTGGTTGCATAGCCAGAAGTGTGGCTACTAGATCAAGAGAGGTATTACTACCACTCTATACAACTCTGGTGCACCCGCAACTGGAGTATTGTGCTCAGTTTTGGGCCTCTCAGTACAGAAAGGATATAGCCAGGTTAGAGTCAGTGCAGCGTAGGGCCACAAGGTTGGTGGCCGGTTTGCAGGGGATGGGGTATGAGGCGAGACTGAGGGAAATGGGTCTCTTCAGCCTGGAGAAGAGGAGACTCAGAGGGGATATGTTGGCGACATACAGGTATGTGAGGGGATGTCACATGGAGATGGGTAGAGACCTGTTCTCCCCTGCAGAGGAAGGCAGGACACGCTCCAATGGAGCAAAGGTCAGGGAACCAAGGTTCCATTTGGATGCCCGGAAGCATTTCCTGACAGTTAGGACCCCATGGGTGTGAAATAGGCTTCCATGAGAGGTTGTTGAGGCCCCATCGGTGCTGGCGTTCAAGGATAGGCTGGATGTGCACATGGTGGGCATGTCGTGAGCAGAGCCGGCTGGTGCTGGAGGTCAGACTAGATGGCCTGGGAGACCCCTTCTGATTCGGTCTGTTTCTATGTTTCTATTTCTAGCATCCTATCCCAGATTTTCCCAGACCTATCTCTCTGAGGTGCATATTCCAGGCACACTAAACTTGCAGTGCTGTTCTGTGGGGGAAGTAGTGGCTTGAGTGAAATGCTGGGCTAGGTAGGGCATGTCCGATTGGGATTCAGTCCCACAGCAGCAATTTTGAGAAGGATAGAAGCATGATCACCCTTCTACTGTTTTCCTGCTTCCCCACTATCACCCTGTCCTAGGGCATCTTGCTTACTCTCTGACTCACATATTGATCTGGAGACCAAATACAACATTGCTTTGCCCCTCCCCTTCTTCAGAAGTAAATCATACTATTCTCAATGGTGCTGATTCTACAGAAATTAAGCACAGGAAAGGATCTTCACTTCCTTCTAGGAAATGAGTTTGGTTTGAGGACCTGGACTACTGATCCCACTAGATTCACCTCATGGGAAGTGGGAGAATGAAAACATGCAGCACCGTAGCTTCCCCATCTCCCCAAAGCCTTCTCTGTGATTTTCTTCAAAGGGAATCATGAGGAGCTGTCATTTCTCCCCTTTTGCATTTGTTAGCATGCACCCACAATGGAAAGTGTTTTACATAGACACGCACTGGTCCTGAGTAAGTGAAAGAGGATCTAGCATAGACCTTCTTGGATTCAGTTTTGGCTGATTGTATTCCTTCCCGTCCTTTTCAGTAGTCACATAGCTGTTTAGTGTTTACACCATCTCAGTGTTAGCCTCCCTGCTTTCCTCCTGAAAATTACTCACCCCAATTTACAATTCACTCCTAAAGGTATAAGGACATGGAGGTAGAATAGGGTACAGTAATGTCCCTTTCAGACATTGTGTTACTAAAACAGTAAAGCAGTTTGGTAATAGGTCATCACATGGCAAATATTTCATCCACTCCCACTTTCCCTTTTTAAGTATGCTACTGTGTTGCATGAATAAGTATTTCCACTGCAGGGTTGAATTGAAGATAAGTCTTTTACCATCCTATATAATGCAGGATGCCCAAACAATCAGTTTGGGATTACCCTTAAAATCAAGCAAATGCATAAAGTGTAGAGTTCAGAGTTCCCAAATTCAGTCATTTATGCTACGAAGTATGTGCTTTTAAATGGACACACTGAATTCAGTTTTTTGTCCTTCAAAAATAGTTTCTAGCACTGCACCATACCACTGGAATGAAGAAGCAAGAGAGATTAAGAATTATGTAGCTTTATAGCAGTGAACTACAATGTTGTTGTTAGTCGCAAAGTCGTGTCTGACCCATTGCGACCCCATGGACAACATTCCTCCAGGCCTTCCTGTTCCCCACCATACCCCAGAGTCCACTTACGCTCATGCCATCTGCTTCTGTGACTCCATCTGAGGTACAAAATAAAATGGGCAGGTACCATCTAACTTCAGAGCACTTCATGTAATGCCCCAGTGTCTCCATCTGGGAGACCTCATTCTGGTTTATAATGATCAATCCACTATTCATTGTCCCATTCCGTTCCTTATGTGTCCACCAGGAAGATGGACTGAGCAGTTCAAGACTGTCACAAGCCATCCCCACTCATCAGCATTCCATGCAGTGAATAATAACTTCTATTTTACTAGTTTTAGTGGAAATAAATCATAACAAATTTCATTAGAATACACCCCAGAGCACCTTATGGAGGGAATGTTGTGCCAGAGAATTGGGATAGCAAAACAAAACAATGCATTTAATAAACTAAAACAAAGTACATTTATGTGTTATGTGTTCTTGTTAATAGATTTCCATGATCAGAGGAGCTGAGTTGGACTGAGAAAGTCAGGGCATTTTGGAAGGCATTCATTCCTAGGGTGGCCATAAGATGGAGATGACTTCACAGCATGTAACAGCATCAGCCACCAAAATCCTAGCTTTCAAAGACTAAGTAAGAAATGCTATTTAAGCAATATGCATCTGGTCACATATCCCATACAATGGTTAGTTCCTGCTTCAACCCACCTTGTTGATGAAAGCAATGACATGTCAATAAACTTAAGCTGCAGTTTACTTATCATGCAATAAGATCAATCTTGTCACTGAAGCTGCCATTCCATATTCCAAGAACCCAACGTGAGTCACATAGTGTGCAGTCTTATAATAGATAGGATATAAAATTAGGTCCATCAGATATTGTATATTTTGGTTATACTGCAGCAAGTTTCATCCTTATGACAGCTTACATTGTTCTGAAATCTCTGAGAGTTAAGGTGTCATGGCTGTGATACACAGGATGATCTGTGGGAATTGGAAATATTCAGAACTATGTAAACCTTGAAATAATATAAATCTCTTCAAGAAGAGATGCTTAGAAGGAACCGGGGTGGATGTGAAATGCTTCCACATGTACAATGGCTCATCATTAAAAACAACAAGGGAACACAACTATTTTTAATGAAGCAGAAGTGTTCTAAAATTGTTGGGTAAGATCAAAAGAATGTAGCTTCTGGGAGGAAAATTTTCTGAGAAAGGTGTATGCACTTGCAGGTAAACACACCTTTCAGCAATGCAGGTGCTTAAATGTTTCTTGCTTTCCTTCTTGTTAGCTGCTCCTTCTTATTCAGCTCAGGCCTCAACACAATAATGTAGCATTTGGGAGAAAAGATGCAACCCAGCAACCCAGCACCAGAGCATAAGATAGGGAAGATCTCCACAGCCACTGTGTACTTTCCTTTGGTGCTCAGGTAGGATGGAACAAAGCAAAACCAAACACTGAAAAGCACCAGCATGCTGAAAGTGATGAACTTGGCTTCATTGAAACTGTCAGGCAACTTCCTGGCAAGGAAAGCCACAGTGAAATTCACCATTGCCAGAAAGCCCAGATAGCCCAGCACACAGGAAAACATCAGGATAGATCCCTCATTGCATTCCAGCAAAATTTCTTCCATCACTGAGTGTGTGTCAGCATCTGGGAATGGGGGAAACTTTGCTAGCCACACAGTACAAATGGCCGCCTGAATAAGGGAGCAGGTAAAAACAATGAAGTTGGCCATTTTCTTTCCTACCCACTTCCTCATCCCAGACCCTGGCTTGGTGGCCATGAAAGCCAGCACCACAGTGATGGTTTTGGCCAGGACACAAGAAATGGCCACCGAGAAGATGATGCCAAAGGTAGTTTGTCAGAGGAGGCAGAACACCTTTCCAGGCTGACCAATGAATAGCAATACACAAAGAAAGCAGACCAGGAGGGAGGTGAGAAGAGTGTAGGTGAGGTTCTGGTTGTTGGCTTTGGTGATAGGAGTACTGTGGTGCTTCAGAAATGTCCCTAGCACCAAACCTGTAAGCAAGATAAAGAAAAAAGCAAAACAGGCCAAACTGCATCCCAGAGGTTCTTCATAAGACAAGAAGCTTGCATACTTGAGGATACACAGATCCTGCTTTTTGTTTGGATAGTGGTCAGCTATGCAATTATAACAATCATTCATGTCTGAAAAAGAAAATACGTTGTCACAGTGTTTACATGCATGTCTTACCTCTCACCAACGTACTGAAAGTATTATTCCCACACATTCATAGGAATTTTCACCAAATTTTAGGACACACAGACATGCGGTCCCTTCTGTCACTGCCACTGCCCTCGCTGGCTGCCCCAACCCTGGTCATCTACTATGGAAAATGCCCTGAATGGGACTAAGTCTTTGCTGAAACAATGACACCTGACACCCCATCATATCTTATTACAATGACTACAAAAAGTAAGGCATCCGGCAGGTGATTTCTCTGGTCAAAATGGTTCACTAGCCTGAACTCTCACTTCATATGAAGGCTTAGAGTGAGTCACTGGGCAGGTTGTCTCTGGAAAGAAGTCACCCACTGGACTGTTGGTCTGATCTCTAATGCTGGGTGATTCCCACTGAACAAGAGATAAATTTTGTGAGGGTCTTTTTCAGCCATCCATGCCAGTATGATAAGGGATTGGACTGATTTCTCTGAAGAGGCCTTCCTCCTGATCCCTCAATCTGAGAAAATACTCTGAAGGAGGGATTGGGTGAGTGGACTCTCCAGAGAGGTGTCCAGGTCCAAATGCTAATACTATGCTACAATGGGGTGTTTCACAACACTGAGTTGACCCTGAAGGCTTGCTGTGAATATTGGCACATTTTTGCCTTTCCAACTAGTTCAACATATACACATTTCATATTTTAGTGGAAATTGCAGAGGTGCGTTATTTTGACTTGTTCAAAATTGTCTGCATCTCCACATTTTGATGAAATTATGAGCAGTGCTTCAGAAGTTATTTCCCTGCCCCATGAAAACTGTGTAGGGCTTGCTCAGTTTCACTGTGAAGCTACAGTTCAACCAGTATTCCAGTGGTTCCATAGAAGATGCATAACAGAGAGATTCCATGCAATGCCTATTGGTTTAGTTATGGAATGTCACCTCTCATGTCCCATTTCAAGTCACTACATAGACCTTAATCCTTCCTGCTGTGGTCCCATTCAAATTTATATTCACAAAATGTTATCCAGCTGTAAGACAAATTGCAAAAATTCAATTTCCCAACCCACCTGATCCATATTAGGTCCTATGAATTTAGTCTTGAGTAAAATAGCTCCATATTTAATGTAAAATGAAGTTTGCCCCTCAGAAAATTTGGAAGGGCTGGGGTGTAATGCACAGGTGCATGGACAGAAGGACCGAGGGCCTTCGGCATACCTTCTGAAAAAGCAACATGATGCAAGAGTTCCAGTCCTTTCTCAACTTTTCTCTTTGTTGAGAAAGTAACAGTCAGGGTTTGTTTCCCACACTTTCTTGTGTGCTTGTGTGTGTGGACATGGGACCTGCAACCTTCTGTGCTTCCATCTCTTTGCTCATGGAACATCTCAGATATCTGCCAGGTCCCATGTCATGGTGCTGCAAAAGCACCCCAAGACCTGGTTTCCTTTCCTGGTTTGACTGAACTGTGGGGGCTGCATGGCTCTCCTGTTTGCTTGTTTGCTGTCCTGCTACAACATGCATGAAAGCCAACCAGTCCAGTGTGAGAGGATCCAGTGGGACAACTCTGCTTGTTTTTGGCCCTTCAAAAACTAACAACTTTAATCTGACATGAGATTCCATAGACACTGTTCATAAAGAAGTCTTCATAGTCATGCAAAGCTCTATTGTTTTGGTTGAAATTATGTTCCCATGCACATCCTTGCTATAAGAAACAACCCTGTCATATTCTGTGTCTCATTCCTCTAAAGGACAAAGGAGAGTTTAGATGTGCTGTTAAGGGCACTTCCAGGTGGTGGGATTCTAGCTTTAAGAATCATTTCTCTCTAATGGATTTTCTGCATTAAGGAAGAAGAAGATGGAAGATGAGATCAGTAAATATGGGAAGTTAACAAGGAGAAGTTGACATCTAGATTCCAACCTCCCCCTTGTAAAATGCTGAGAATGAAGCAGGCAGGCAGTGTCATAGAAGCTGCATTAGGAAGCACTATAAAGCAATATTTTCATGGTGGCCAAAGGGAACTAGCTGAGATCATAAAGTTCCAAATAAGCAAACTATGTTCCTTTGGATTACTGTTTCTTTAATAACTATACAGTATATACAGCATTTCTTACCAGTCTGGTTTGAAACTTTCCCTTCTGGACATGGGATGCAATCATAGCAGCAAAATGGCTCTCCTTCCTTCCCCTTCTTACTAAAACCAGGGTAGCAACTCTCACTACAAACAGATAAAGGCCGGGTCTAATTCATAATTAAAGAGAACAATGTTAATTCTGAGAAAATGAAGTGAGGACTACTCTCAGTTTTGTGGATTTTCAAAATGTTCTTATAAGGTACTGACTCATGCTGCAATGCTGATATTTGAAATGGTGAACCAATGTAGATATCATACGTCTTTTCCCTTTTTCAACTTTCAACTGTTAGGAAATAGTTGAATGGATGGCACAAACACTCATGGCTATCCCTACCAGCCTACTTTCAGCCTTTTACACATTGACCTGGTAGAGGGAACTGCAATCACAGAAAAGGAACCTCCATTCTTTTTTTAATATTGTAGGCATCATCTCAGAGAATGGATATTCTGTGTTACAGGGTGATGGCAATTTTTACCTAGTTTTGGTATTAAAACAGAGACAATGCAAATGAACTACTATTATTCCATTAAAAACCAGTTTGCTATTTTGGGGGGGTTTAATAGGTTGTATCAAGGGCTTGCCATGTTCACTGAGACTTCAAAATACCCAGAAATTGTGCTGATGGAGGTCATGCCCTCAGCATATACATATCAATTAGACAATACATAGAATGACATGGCATCCTGTGTTCTAGTTAGCTCCATCTGTAGCCCCACCTCAGAGCTGAATGGTTCTCAGAGAAAGATTGGAGGACTGTGCCCCAGATTTGTCTGCTCACTGAAAGAAACACATGGAATCAGTAATAAATAGTGAGGTCTCACAAGTTTCTGATAGCATTCTGTATTGTGCATTCCTTATTTGTTTTTCAGTATTCTGCATTGGTTTACAGGACCAATGCTTTTTAATCTCTTCATAAATGAACTGGCATTAGAAATGAGATATCTATCTTTGAAGTTAATAGAAAAATATTTAGGGTTAGTAAAATGTCAAGAAGTACACCAAGCAGATGTCTGCAAGAAGAGAGAATAGGCTAATGTGATTCATTGTATGCAAGGGCAAAGTAATGCATGTTGGGAGGAAAAAACCTTCAGGTGTAAGTTAATCGGAACTGAGTTAGTTATGACTGACCAAGAAAGTGATCTTGAGGTTGGAATGGACAGCTTGATGAATATATTGACTTAGGGTCTGGCTGCTATGAAAAAGACCAACTCCATGTTAGGGTTAAAAAGAATGGATAACCAAACTGCCAAGATCACACTCACTGTATAAAAATCTTTCCTGCATCCGCACTTAAGATATTGCATACAGTTTTGGTCACAACATACAAGAAAGTAAAAAGTGCAGAAAAGAGCAACTAAAATGATTGTGTGGCTGAAGCACTATAAAGAACAGTTAAATCTTCAAAATCTGTCCTTCTTCTGTTTGGCAATGTTCTTTCTCAGGCTTGGCCCTTGCTTAGGAAATGAGCCAAGATATGCAAAAAACTGTGAACACTCACAGAACTCCTGTTGCACAACCAGCAACCTTCTTGCAGTGTAGATGCCACACAAACAAAGCCACAATAACTTCTGTATAGCCTGAAGTGTCTGATCCTTCCTAATCTTGGAAGCTAAGCAGGGTCGGATCATGTTGAAATGTGGATGGGTGACTTAAATGTTCTGAATCTCCCAGAGAAATAATGGTATGAGTGGTATAGAAATGTAACAATGGTGGTGGTGAGGGGAAGAGGGAGACTGACTGCACTGTGTTCCTGTGGGTTTGATTCCTGCACAAATAGTGTGCTCAGGGATGCCAGAAAATTGGCTAATCCTAAGCCTAATGCATAATGGACAACTTACAAGACATTAATTATGAGTGTATGTGAGTGTGTGTGTAAATGAAATACGTAGGCTTAATTAGATTTCAACCAATTCAGAACAATGGAAAGATTTTCAGAAAACACATGCCATTGACCTAAATATTTTATAAGGACTGAGCACTCCCCAAGGAAATGAATCTTAACCCTAACCCTTATTCAGAACTGGAAGGCTTATCAAAATGCCCCACAGTTGATTCTTACCTGGTTAAACCAGCTGCCCCATGTTATGGTATCCTCATAGATGGTGAAAGCGAAACCCGGAGAGGCCAGAGGATCCATCTTCCCAACTTTAACTTTATAAAATGTACCATTGGCATATATAATCCAATTGATAACATCAAATCCAGCTGTTAAGCCCCCATTCTGGTCAAAGGAAAATGTTTCCCCAGCACTATTGTTAAATGAGACATTGCTCAGAAACTGATGGAGCTCAAGTGAAAAAAAAAAAAGCTGTAATTCAATACCCAGGCATTGAAACTTTCAGATTTTGATACAAGGACTAACAAAATACAATTCTAATTTATTCTGAACATAATCCTGATTTCTGCCGTTCCTCCAAGAGTTCATTCTTGGTTCATTAATTGTCAAAGATAAATTTCCCATCATTCTGGCAGTTCATTGGAATAGCCACCAGTATACAACACACACGTACACAGATAATCTGCATGAATAGTGCATACTGTCTGCATTTGGGTTCCTACAGACTGCATGTGCTGATGCCAATATTCAGCTGAAATTGGCTACCCTGTTAAGACATGGCAAACTGGTGTGTGTGCTAATTTGGGGGATGAAATTATTCCAGTATTGTCAGTAATGAATAATGTAAAATAACATTTCCATTTTCATATATATGAACAAAAATGCGCTTTTGCTGCTGCCTGTTCTGGTGGCAGCAGTGAAAGCAGAGCTCCATTCCTATGTACTATTTTGATAGAGAAAATGGTGTACTTCTCTTGCAATGCAAAAACTTTGTTTGTTCCTTAAAATATGGAATGGAAAAGGAGGAATTAATTGCTGCTGCCTCTATTACAGAAGGATTCTATGTGCATGGACTATTCTTTATTTTATGAACTCACAACGTAAGACTAAGTGTTACTACAAAAGTTGGGACCAGCATGGAGGGATGTTGGGAGATATTAACCTTCTGCTGCACACACATTCCAGGCATTTTCCTTATTTAGATCAGGATATCAGGATTAGTTTTGAATATTTGCCACTGAAGAAGACTACCCATTCAAAGTGCATTTGTCAAAGATGAATATTAATATTAATAGTTTGGGGTTGTTATATGAGGTTGAGTTATTGTAATAGGGTTATGATCTGTTTCATCCAGCATCAACACAGTTTGTATGTTATTATGCATTTTAAAATTGGTTAGATTTCCTTTACCACTTTGCTTTTGTTTATAATTTTCTTTATGAGTATTAAGTTTTATAAGTTATTTTAATGGCAAGGGGAAAGTCTCTTCTGTAATGTTTATGTTTTCCCCCCAATTACTTTTTTAAAAAAATAGTTTTGCTATTAAAAGTATTTTTTTGTGCTTGACACTGGCTGGTTTATCATCTCATTTCTAGCTGATAGAAATGACAGTTTGCTATATTTTTTTATCATTTAACAGGTGTTTTAGCAGCTGAATTGGTTTTTAATTTTCCTTTAATTTTAATTGCTGCATGCTTTGCTGTGACCTTCACCTTGCATGCCAGATATAGTTTTGTAATTTTCTTCCTTTAGCTATTTTTTATTGTTGTCACAGTTTTTACTGTAAGACACCCAGAGAGCCCTATACATGTAATTAATCGATCAATCAATCAATCAATCAATCAATCAAAAACTGCTGTTTTTATATCCACTAATAAGATGCTAAATGAGGATATTTAGAGTTACCTTCCATTGCTGTTTACTGTGGTGCTTCAGTCTTCCACCATTCAATGTGGTCCTATGCAGATGCTGGGATGATAACATGGCATGCAATGCCTGTGCCAGTGCATAGACAGAATTGTAGATACTGTAGCTATGGCCAGTCATGCTCATCTCAAAGAAAGATCCCGGAAGACTCTCCAGGTTTTCCATTCCTGTACAAGTATCTCCATTTACATCATCCCCAAAAGACTTTGGGAATATACATCCAAATGCCTGTTGCCAGAAGTCCCTGATAAATCCATCTGCTTTTCTGTGAAGTGGTCTTACATTATTGACAAATTGACGATACCCTAATAGTTCTTTGGAGTGAACTGTGAAGGAAATGGCACCGTGAAATAATTTAGTGTTCCAGCTCTTTTGAATGACAAGTGAGGTGAATTCCACCTGGGCTGCCATGATCAATACTTTACCATTTGGCATATTTGTTATGTCATCTCTTTTTGAAAGATATGGGAACCATCTCAAACAAATAATGGAATAAGATTCTCCATAGACCACTAAAGCATTAGCTGTGCTGCCCATGACTTTATCACGGACTTTTGCCAGCTGCTGTAACAACTCATAAAATTCAGAGATATAGGTCAACATAGGGATTCTTTCTGTGAAGGCAAAGCAGACTCCACGCTGGGAAAACATTGGAAACACTGTTCGCACAAATCTTTCTCCATTGTCATTATCCATAATTAAGATGCCAATCCACATCCACTTGAAATGCAGAAGCAAAGAGAGAATCCCTTCATACTGAAGAGCTTCCTGGGGGAGCATCTGATAGAAGGAAAGGCCTGGAGTTTTGTCATTCATCACTGGCGCAGGCCCATATATGAGCTAAAGGATTTTTGGAAAAGAGAGTAAAAGAATATAATAACATTACATAACATTCATCTTTTCAAAGCACATTGCATGTTCTGCCACCCCTAACCCTAACCTCATAACACGTATATAAGGCAAATCTTTCAAAAACACCATGCTATATCTGTGTGTGATACTTATCATGCATATATTTTGCTAAGTAATCATGTAGGCTAATGAAGTGTTGATTCACCACCATCCCAAATAACATTTTCCAAGCAATTTCACTTTGATAATTCAAATAGGCAGAGCCCGTGGACAAAATCGGCTATTTCTCTGGGAACAAACTCCTGTGGTAAACAGGGGAAAGAGTGGAACCAAACTAGCAAGGGGTGAGAAACAAGTGTAAAATGTCAGCATTCTTGCCAGAATCCTGCGATTTGGACCAGTACTCTTCTAACATCACACACAAACAATGGGATGGATCAAAAACCCAGGGAGTATTGAGCATATCTAAAAGGCAAGGGAAATTGAGAGAGCAGAACACAGTATCTTGCCAGGAAGCTGTGAGTCTTGCTGACTAGAAGCCTGAATAGAAGCAGTCCTTTTAGGAAGTGAGTGCCCTGATCCTGCATCGCATTGCGTTGCTTTGCATGAGAATTATTTTATTTTTCATGTTAAAAGTAAAGTTTCCCCCCTTTCCCTTTTGAGACACCCAGATCTATCCCTTCTGAAAGGAACATTAATCTAAATTTGATTTTACATCTACACACACCTGTGGGATCTTGTAGACATCCAAAATAGTTGCTATATAAAGTGAGATTTGGGAGTCCAAGCTCCCAGTGACAGCAACTGTATTATTCTGGTCACATTTGTAGTTTGGAACAAATCTCTTCAGTGTGGATATAAGTTGCATTGTGGCATGGTAAGACCATTTTGCTGTGCAGTAGCTGTCCACAATGTGGAAGCCCAAAGTGAGATTGGGCAGGATTTGAGGGTTCTCATTGATCTCCTTTATTGCAAATGCAAAGGCCAGGATGTGTTGGTAGTTCTTAGGTACCACGCTGGAACAAAATTTGCATTCTCATTAGAAGGGTTAGTTATTGCTAATGTGCTCTTCATTGATGCTGTATTGTAGTTGAATTGTTACAATATTCACTAACTAGAGTGCTCTACACAAAATATCAAAGACAAATGTCATCAGTGTTTGCTTTCAACACTATGATTTAAGGCTAAGAGATCTCCCTAAATAATGTTAACAACAACATCAACCTTTTGAACATGCTGTTTAACATTCTCATGCATGGATAAATATTTAGGGAAATAACACTGAAAGAGAGAGAGAGTGAGAGAGAATTTATTTATTAGAAAAGTCCCTTCCTTCCACAAGACTTACACTCAAAGTACTTTAAAAAAGTTTTAAAGAAATAAATATGCAAATAAAACATACAAAAAATAAAGCATTACAATCATCATGTAGTAATCTCATGTGACATAAAATTATTGAGGTGCAGGTGGGGATGAAGTGTAAAGAAATAACATAGCTGAAACAAAGGGGAAAAAACTCTAACTTGCATGACATGAATTATGTCACTGCTTGAAACATGGCATCTTTAAAAACTGACAATTCCCTCAACTTTTCTATAGCTAGAAGGGGACTCAGAGTATGGTCTGAAGGCACATAAGTATCTCCCATGTTGAAGCTAAGCAGGTCTGGGGCTGGCCTGGACTTGGAGAGGAGAACACCTGGGAACTGCATGTAACCACATTGAGTTCCACAATGGGAAAAGGTGGGTATAAATATAATAAATAAATAAGTAAACAAATATTTCAATCCAATATGCCATTGTTTTGCAGATGCAGCTCTGATGACTGCAGGAAAAAGAAGAGCCTTACACAAGTTCTTCAAGCAACCTAGGTGGGGGATTTGTATTGAAGGCTACTGAGCTGGACATAAAGAATGCATGAGACACAATCCCACCAATGAGGAAGTCTCCTGTCTGATGGTACATGTGAAGTGGAGCATGTGGGTCATGTACTTTGCAGTTAACTACATGGCTATTCACTAATGCATAAGGGATGAGTAACAAGAGCAGCACTACTAATATGATCATCCTAGTACAGCTAAAAATTGCCCTATAGATCTAGGCACAGATGCTCCTGTTTGGAGAATTTGTTGGACTAAACTGGTCTGAGATTGATGACTTTTCCATCTCACACCTGCAATAGAAAATGTAACAGAGATCAGATTGCTAAATACTTCTCCTTTCTCTGTATTTATAACATCACTCATAGTGTATGCTATTATATTTTGCTAATAGCTAGTGAAACTCCAGGGAGGGGGTCACAAGTAGCAGAATTAATTACCTTCCTTTTGGTAGTTGTTACGGAAAGTAATTCAAAAGTGGGGATTCTCAATGGAATGGCTGTTTGTCACATCTTAATAAATGTTTTGTCTGCCAAGGGAAATAGCATTGAATAGCTGGGCAAGGAATGACAGAGACCCTAAATATACAAGGCCATAGTGTTGAAATGGAATGAATGTTCTTGATCATGGGGGGTTGGGGGGTTACTTGAGAATGTTATGATACCTGTAATCTCAGGAACGGACACATGTCCAAAATCTTTGCATTTATATCCATATTGTGCTTACTGCCAGTTTTACTAGCTGACTTCTCTTTAACTGTGAGTAGTATATAAGCTTTGCTACCCTATTTTTTCTAATGCACTAGCTTATCTTCAGCAGTATCGAAACTATTCTAGTATTGGAGTACTTTTAACAGGTGACTTTATGGTTTGCTGGCAGCTGGAAAAGGTAGTTCTCAATCTACAGGACCTGGAGTTTACTATCTGCATCTGGGACCTTCCTCCAAATGCCAACTCAAAGGAAGGCCCAGAAAAGGGCAACATGGACTTCTCAGCAGTGGGTCCCCACTTGTGGAATGATCTCTCCACTGAAGCTCACTTGCACCAATGTTGTTTTCCTTTTGCTGTCAGGTTAAAACTGCCACCTATCCCCAGGAATTTAATGGCACATGTTATGTTGGCTGTTTAAGTCTAGTTTTATTGAAATTATTTGAGACGTTTAAACTGTTTTACATTTTTGTATACTGGGATTTTAAACAGTTTTGTAACCTAGAGATCATATACTAGAATGTTATATAGTGTTTCTTGTATCCATATCTTATATATAGTTATATATTGTTTCTTGTATCCAAATTCATATCTGTCATTTGAATCATATTTATTTTTTGTATTTTTGAGGAATCCTTGTGAACAACCCAGAGAATATCTGCTATTGGGAAGTATAGAAATGAATTTAATTAATCACAATTTCAGTTGTGCTGGCATACCAAGGTTTTTTTTTTTTAATTCCTGGAACATCTGGCTTGAAGAAACAGATGTGCGAATGCAATGGGTTTAGGGGAGCTCTGAATTTTCATAAGTTAAGTGTATAGCTGGGCAAAATCCTCCCTCCTTCATGAAACAACCTTCTGCAAACATGGGGAAGGATGTTTGGTCATCTCTAGACACCAGTGAATTCTAACAATGCTGTTGCTGCTGTTAATTTCATTTTTACACCACCCCATAGCTAAAGCATTTTGGGGAGGTTACAAGTTCAAGGAGGACAGCTCTGTTGCTGTTCTGTGCTGTCAAGTCATCTCTGGCTTCTGGTGACTTATGGAATGAAAGCCCACCAACAGTCCTATCCATGACAGCCCTGCTCATTTCTTGCAAACTCAAGGCTGTGCTTTTCTTGATGGATTCATGCTAAACTAGCAAATACTGGCCCACTGATACTTTGAGCAATCGTATTTCAAGCACCACAAATACTAGCACTACCAATGCTGCTGCTCCTGTTTTAGTTCTTCTGACTTTCCATTGTCTGATTGTCTTCTCCAGGGACTTTTGGCTTCTCATGTTGCGCCCAAAATATGACAGTCTCAGCTTTGCCATTTTGCTTCCAGGCAAAGTTGATCTGGTGCTGACTTGTTCACCTTTCAGGGTATTCACAGAGTTCTCCTCCAGCACCATGTTTCAAATACATCAGTTTTCTTCTTGACAATTTTCTTCACTGTCCAACTTTCACTGCCACACACAGTGAAAGATCCTCTACCTGTTGGCTAAAATGATCCAAACTCCAGCAAGGATAACTGTCAATGTTTCTAGTGACTCACAGAAATCTCCCTGCCCCCCCCCCCCCGTGTGTGTGTGTGTGCGTGTGTGAGTTAAATATTGTATATCTATAGGGCAAACAAATATTAGCATAGTCCTTAAATACACATAAGTACAAAAGATAAGACAGCATTCATCACTAGTTGTCAGAACCAGACAACAGGGCATTAAGCCTGTTCACAGATCATGTGAAATCACCCAGAAGAATAGACCACTGAATGTCTGATTTGGCATCCCCCTTGCCAAAAGCAAGGGTGCATTTGGAGGAGCAGAGCAAACAGATTATAAAGTCACAGACTGCCATGGCATTACCCTGCACACCCACAAATGGCATTTTAAGGACCACTCACATAAGCAATACTGGGGTGTGATGAGTGATAGCATGCCTCAGCTTTTCCCAACCTTGTGGCAGCCAGCTGTGTTGAAATAAAATCCCATAATCTCTAAGCAACAAGCCATTAGTCATGATGACTGAGGATGATATGATTTGTGGTCCCACACCTCTGGTGGACACCAGGTGGGAAAGGCTGCTTTTAGTTGTAATTGAGAAAAGATTAATACCTGAAAACCACATTTCATGGTGACTGGCTGCTGTGTATTTTTCCCCATGGGCATTTGTTTTCAATTGTTCTGTAGGAAATTCACTCAATGATTTTAATAAATAATAATTAGGACATTTTTTAGAAAAAGATACTGCTCCTATATGGAGGCATATTAGTAATTTAGAACAGTGGTAATTTATTGATGTCTCTTCTTAAGCTCTTATCCATACCTTTAAAATCTGTATTTTTGTTCCAATCTGTAAAGTTGTGCTTAGTAAAATTTACATTAATACCAGATTTAGTTACAAAAATGCATACAGTTCATTAAAAACAAAACCAATCTGTAAATCCTAAATGGATTGACTCAGATACTTGAAAACAGCAGCAAATGGCATGGGCCACTGCATTCTCAACATTTTCGCCATACAAGCTGGTCCTTGCTGTTTAGATGAGGCCTGAACACCATAATGTAACATTTCGGAGGAAAGATGTAACCCAGCAAACCAGCACTGGATGACAAAATTGAGAAGATCTCCACAGCTACCATGTATTTTCCTTTGGTACTCAGGTAAGTGGACACAAAGGACAACCAAACACTGCAGAAGACCAGCATGCTGAAAGCGATGAACTTGGCTTCGTTGAAACTGTCAGGTAGCTTCCTGGCAAAGAAAGCCACATTGAAACTGGTAATAGCCAAGAAAACCATATAGCCTAAAACAAAATAAAACATAGCCACATACCCTTCATTACACTCCAGGAGAATTTCTTCAGGGACTGACTGCATGTCAGCATCTGGGAATGGAGGACTAGTTGACAACCAGACAATGCAGATTCCCATTTGGATGAGGGAGCAGAAAAGAACAATGGAGCTAGTCAGTTCTCTACTCACCCATTTCCTCGTCCTGGATCCTGGCCTGGTCGCCATAAAAGCCAGAACCACTGTGCTGGTTTTTGCCAGAACACAGGAAACAGCCACTGAGAAGATGATACCAAAGGTAGTTTGTCACAAGAGGCATGTTACCTGCCGAGGTTGGCCAATGAACAGCAATGGACAAAGGAAGCAAAGGAGAAGCGAGATAAGGAGAGTGTAGAGTCCCGGTTGTTGGCTTTGACAATTGGAGTGTTGTGATTCTTCATAAATATTCCCAGGACCAGAGATGTCCTGAGGTGACCAGAGGTGACTGTAGCAAAAGAAAGAGCACAGCACACTAAACTCATCCCCAGTGGTTCTTCATAAGACAGGAAGGTTATGAGCTTAGGAATGCAGAAAACATGTTTTTTATGTGGGTATTTTTCTTCTGTGCATTTATAACAGTCATGCATATCTGAAATGAGAAAAAAAAGTATTGCTTTAATCTCACAAAATCACTGTAAATCTCACTCACAGGCTATGCCATCCTTTCACACAGATAACAGGTTGGATTCAGTCAAAATAAACTCCACTTAGTTCCTACTGAAGTCATTAAAAATTTGTTCTACCACATTTAATAAGTTCAACAAACATTGATACATTTTCCTTTTCCCTATTCAGACTGAAGTTTTGCTGTGCAGAGTGTCAAGGATCAGGTAGATGAACTTATTCTGCAAATGAAGTCAGCCTCTTTAGTCATTCCTTTAACATTAAAAAATCTTATCAGTAACTCTGAATTTTCAAAAGAAATGTCCTTGACAGACTGCTGCAACACTTCCTTTACATCATCATCATCAAAAATAACAATAACAACTCAACTACTTGAAAGGTCTCAGTGCAGTAGGCAGTAAATGGTAGAGAAAAGATTCCCCCTTGCTATTTTTCTAGAAATGATCCTCAATAGAAAAAAGTATGTTCACTCACAGTTTGCAGATCATTTGTTATCAAAGCTCTGCATCATGTGTTTTCCAAGTTGTCCACCTCTTCCCCAAGTTCTCTTTTTTATTTCTCTCTCTCTCTCTCTCTCTCTCTCTCTCTCTCTCTCTCTCTCTCTCTGCTTGAGAGAGAATATTTGTGTGCACATGTATGTTAATCTCTCCAATTTTTACTGGCAAGGTGTTGATGCATTGGCAGAAGAATAAAAGGGTATCAGAAAAAAATAGTGTGCTTCTGTGTGGGAGGGGAATTTTTCAGGGATTCTGGATGAGATGGATTATCCAGATCCTTTCAGTCTAGCTTCTGGCCTGATTTTGGGACAAAAATCTTTTTTGATTATCTTGGTGAATGAGTTATACCAGAAACTTGAAGATGTCCCTACTGGTTCTGCTGGTCCTCTCTGTGGCTTTCAATAACACAATAACATAGTATCTTTATGAGATTTCTGCCCGTGATGGGACTGAGAGGCATTGTTCTACAGAGGTTCTAGTCCTTCCTGGATGGGTGATTTCAGAAGGTGGTGCTGGGGGATTTCTGCTTAACACCATGACCATTGGCCTGTGGTTTTCTCCATCATTCAACTCTTTCTGATTTGGCATATACTTGAAACTGGAAGCATGTCGGAGTACCGGCTCCGACAATCGGCGCGAGAAAGTTTGAGAAAGAAAGAAAAAACTGTAGTCAAGAAATCAGTTACAAAGCATGCTCGGTTGAGTTCTCGGGGGGACAAAGGAATTCGCTTCAAATTCTTCTCCTCCCCGTCACCACCAGCACCTCCATTTATTACTTCACAGTTTGTTACATTTGTATTTGCCTACAGCCAATTACCGTCAAGTACAAGGCAGCCAACACCCTAGTGCTTTGCGCAGGCGCAGAATACAGGAAGCTTACACATAGCTTTATATGGTCACAAGCCTTATATGGTACACAGGAAATTACAATACTATTGGCTGTCGCGGCAGGCGTAACTACAGCATGATCTAGCGATGCAGCAATGAACTCCCACAGAAGCAGTTGTGGAGAATGTTGAAGTTCAGTACAACAGTACATTGAAGATGGCAAATTCTCTCTCCTTCCCATCCAAATCCAAGGAAGCTACTCTACTTCTAAATCAGTGTCTGGTGTCAGTAATGAAATAAACAAGAGTAAACAATGGACTGACATACCCAGACTAACTTGGTTTCAATTTGGCCTCCTTTAAATAAATATGAAAAATAATTCATTATTAACTAAGGCAACTGTCTTAATCTAGGTGTAACTCGTAGATAAGCAAGGGAGCAGCCCTCTCCAAGAAGTGGGCAGAGAAAACCCAAACCCATTGACATAAAGCATCTTCTTTCCTCAGATATGACTAGAACTGCTTACCACCTGGATACTCAGAATATATTTCAGTTCTGATTGTGTGGGTTTGTTTACTGACAGCAAATGGACATTTCAGAGTGTTTCCTCTACAGAAACTTCCTACTCAGCCAATTGCTGAAATTTTCCATCGATTTCAAGTGATAAAGACAGGCATTCTTTTATATTCATGGTCCTCTGGCTTGCAGGTAAGCCATTTGATAGTTCTGTATACTGTACATCTTACCCTGCTTGTCTGAAATTTTCCCTTCTGAACATGGGATGCAATTGTAGCAGCAAAATGGCTCCCCCTCCTTGACTTTCTTGCTAGAGCCAGGTTGGCAACTTTCACTACAAAGAGAAATAGGTTGAACCTAATAGATAAATGAAAGAGAGGAATGGTCAGAATAATTGCTTAAGATCACTTTTCTGTGGCATTTTCATATGCTACTAACATGATATAGGAAATGATTTTTCATGAATTAATGCTTTGTCAGCATGTGCATATTTGAAATATTTGTTTCATGTAATGGGCAGATGGATATCTCCCACCTGATTACTACTTGGGTGCAAAAAGTTCTACCATGTCCTTGGTTCCACTCATTTAGTGTCACCTGTTCCAGTATTTTCTCAGCAATCCATCATGGGATTAAACAAAAAATGGTCTTCCCACTGTTGAAGATGTGTTTCAATGGGCTTAAGGTGAAAAGACATTAGTTATAATACTCAAAACAATAAGCAGGTCAATACATCATCCCTGTAATTTTGCTTAATTCTGTTAATGCGAACATTGGTTAGTTATCTAAAAACATATACCCTGGTTTGCAAATGCCCAGCATATTTGCATTCTTCCTTAATGAGTATTAATGAGACTATGATACTATGTTTCACAATTTTTATAATAAAAAGTTTGGAATCCAAATAGTGGGAGTGCCCATTTCCTTCCCTCTTAAAAATATTGTATAAATATTTTTTTGGGCAGTAAAGGTGCTTCTGATTTCATAGACATGCCAAATCTATCCATTTGGGTTATTTTTACTTAAATGTGTTATATGGCTCTCCTGTAATATATAATTGCATTTTTACCTGATGAATGGCTACTGTCTATTGTCCACAATAGTATTAATGTCTAGGTGAATCACATGTATAATGCAAATATATAAAATTTATAAATTTATAACACATAAACACAATCATACATTTTTATTTACCAAGGTAATAAGTTACTGGACATCTGAAAACAATTTGTTTATTTACAAATATACTTTTATTTTGTCTATTGTTAACTCAGAGTCGTAGGCTCTTTGATTATTAGCATCTCATCCTCAGTACAACACAGTCCAACAAAGGAGCCCTAAAGCTTGGGCACAATTCTTTGGGAAAGGTTAAATGAAAAGTCTGGGATTAAAATTCCTGGTGGCAGCATTAGATAGCAAGAGAGTTAAAGACAGATCACATCCATACAAGAAAATAATTCACTCTTTGTATTCAAGGATGCCAGAAGCCCACGTAACTTAGTTCATTAGTCCATACCTTCAGCTTTTTCCATTCCTCCCTCCAAAAAAGATCTTATAGAAACTCAACATTGTTCCCTGAAACTAATTTTAGAACAGTGAGTCATTGCTAATTCAGACCTAGAAGTCTTCCCAAACTGTCTGCAACCCTAACTGGGTCCTACCTGGTTAAACCAGCTGTTCCATGTTATTGCATCTCCATTGATTGTGAATACTGGATCTAAAATAGCCTGAGGATCCACTCTCCCAACTTTCACTTTATGAAAGGATTGGTTGGAGTAAATAATCCAGTTGACAACATCAAATCCAGCTTCTAACTCCTGGTTAAAGGAAATCTTGTCTTCTGCAGTGTTATTAAAAGAGACACCTCTCAGAAAGTAATGGAGCTAGGTTAAAATGAAAAAGCAGGAGTTTAGAAAAAGCTGAAGCTGAATCTTTCAGATGAAAATAAATATCAACAAGTCAATGATGGCATAGATGGGTTTTAAGAAGAAGAATGATGTTCACTCTTCATCAGAGGACTCTCCATAAATAGGGAAACTACAGCAAGGCACATATACCAAGTTCACAGACAACAAAAATGAAAGCACAGAAACATGCTGAAAATGAGAATTAATCATTTATGCATAGTGGTAAGAGGAAGGAAACTTTCGTGGAAAGAGCATGAGGAATCTGCTCAGTAGATAGAATCATAGAGTTGGATCATCAAGAAGGCCATCAAGTCCAACTCCCTGCTATTGTAGGACACTAAGTTACACCATTTCATTCAGATAACTGTCCATAGAAATGCTGGGCCTGCTTTAATACTCAGTTATGGTGAACTGTCACAAGAAAATGCTTAGCTCATTACCTGCCACAGGTGTTGATTCTGCATCAGCCCTCCTAGTTCCATCATCACTTTGGGTTTGGGTCTTGATGAGGACATAATATATAAAGTGTGGGCCACAGCATAGACAGCATTGTAGATACTGTAGCTGTGGCCAGTCATGCTCATTTCAAAGAAAGGCCCAGGAAGGCTTCCCAGCTTCTCTTCACCAGAGTATATAGGCCCATCTGCTTTGCCTGCAACTCTGTTTGGAAACACACAGCCAAATGCCTGCTCCCAGAAATCTTGGATGTACCCATCTCCTTTTGTGTGGGAAGGGTTTCTGCTTTCCACAAATGACTTGAATCCAGTTAAATTGTGAAGGACAGAGAACCATTGATTATTTCTGTATCCCAAGACCTTTGGTAGACTACTGAGGTGAGCTCCATCTGGGCTGTCATGACCCACACTTTACCTACCAAGAACTGTTTTTCTGTTAGATATGGCAACCATTTCAAATATACTACAGAATAAGATTCTCCATAAGCCACCAGGACATTGGCTTTGGTCCTCATGATTCGATCACATATTTTTGCCCCATCTTGAATCATTTCTTCAAGTTAGTAACAAAAGTCAACACAGGGCATCTCTCTATGAAGGCAAAACAGATTCCATGTTTGGAAAGTACTGGAAGCATCGTTAGCAGAAATCTTTCTCCGCTGTCATTATCCATAACAATTACCCCGATCCATGTCCACCTAAAATACAGAAGTAGAGGAAGAATACCCTCATTCTGGAGAGCTTTCTGAGGGGCCATGTTGTAGAAAGAAAGTCCTGGGGCTTTCTCATTCATCACTGGAGCAGAACCATATATGAGCTAAGAGGGAGGTGGAGTAGAAAAGGAAAAGGCATAAGCAATGATATTTGTCTAGGAGTTTTTAGAGTTTTTCTCCACATGCATTGTGTCAACAAAATTTTAAACCAACTGTAAGTAAGCAATTCTTATTTTCATGATACAGAGAATCATGACTGGCCTCGTAAGTAGATACTGGTGAGAAGCAGCTGAATAACTACACTGGAGTCTACTTGAGGGTGGGACTTGAGAGGCAACACTAAATGAATATTACGATTTGAAGATTGGCAGCATGTATCACATGTGCATATGCATATACACATAGGTACATTCATGCATTTGTACATAGCAGTGTACATGCTAATAATTTTGTAGAATGTATCAGGTCAAGGAGAACTTATCGAACTGCATTCTCTTTCCACATATCTTTCTTTGTATTTTTCTTACACTCTTCCATCACAAAGTTGGATTGAGAAATTTTATCTTATAAAGACAGAGAGAAGTTTGCTACTTTGTGTGGATGTACCACATTTTGATAGATATTGTTTCTATAGCAAGCATTATGTTCCTGACACTGGGTTCATAGATCTGATGATCTGCCAAGTATTCTTGATTTGCATTAGATTAGTAGCACACCTTCACCACAGCCAAGCCTTCACTGCACTCAAGCCATTTAGTCCTGTGATCTTTGCCTGCAGATTCATCAAATCATGGTGCACTTTGTAAAGTGGGTTTTCTTCCAAGAGATGGTCCAGGATTTTCATGGGCCCTATTCACATAAATTTAGCCATCAATCACAGCCACAGTCTCCCCACCCAACTCTGCTTCATTTCTGAATCAACCATGAAGGCTGTTTTTCTTTGCATGAAGGACATGGCGTGCACATGAAATATGATGTCCAAATCATTCCTTTTAGTGCACACATTTTATCCCTGAAAACACACAGCATGCAATTACAATGCAGTTCTGCTGGTTGTGAAAATGTAAGTATTCCTGATAACAACTTTATTTAATATTTTCTTGCTTATTTGGTTTTTTTTTTTTTTTGGTTTTATGTAGTAAACTGTCAGTCTTGTAAATAATTAATTGCTTTCCCATACCACCCACACGCACACATCCAACCTGTGGAATTTTATAGATATCCAAGATAATTGCCACATGAAGGGAGGTTTGGGAATCCAGTCCACCAATAACTGCTATCAGGTTATTCTGAATGCCGCACTTGTAGTTGGGAGCAAAGTTCTCCAGTGCAGATATTAGCTGTATTATGACATGATAAGTCCACTTTGCATTTAAGTAGCTGTCATAGATCTGGAATCCCAAGGTGATATTGGGTAAGAGATGAGGGTTTGCATTGATCTCCTTTACCGCAAATACCAATGCCAGGATATGCTGGTAATTCTTAGGCACTATGCTAGAATAAGAGTTGCAATCTATATCAGAAGGATATACCACACATGTTCTACACAAAGGTGGGATGACAAAATAATCTCAGTGATCAACTTCAGAAAACAATATTCCTAATACAACGCCTTGCAGAAGTATCCACACAAATACCCTTTGACTATTCCACATTTTGCTGTATTGCAATATGGAATTGAAATTGATTTGATAGGCATTTTTAGCACTTCTGCACCTGTGAAGGTGTACAACAAAGGAAAGTGCCAACATCTGATGCTTGAATGAGAAATAACCCCTGAGTCAATATTGAGTAGAAACACCTACTGTAACAATTAATCCTTGGGAAAGTCTTCTTGGGTAAGTCTCCATTAGCTTAGTGCATCTGGGATCTTCAAATCTCTCTTTGCTTACTAGCAGCACTGTTCCATCTCAGTCAGGTTGGTTGGGGATCAGTGGTGAACAGCAGCTTTCAGGGCATTCAGAGTCTCACTCGGGTCTTAACCCATGTAAAGAGTTGAATCCAAAATGAAACTTTCCCTCCTTCCCTCCCTTACAGTGGAGCTTCTGACTCCACCCTCAGGGTGACTCCTGCCACTTGTGGATGATATGTCAGAAATTCTGGATGTGTGTTAATTGATCAACTTGCTTCATCTAGTCTCTCCAGACCATCAAGGCAGTGCACCCACATCCCCTCCCACTCCAGCTCCACAAAGTCTCCCTCTTTTTCCAAGAAGGGCTGGTTCTCACACTGTCTCAGAAACTTCACTACATAACTTTGAAACTTCCAAAACCTCTGCCCCCCCTTTTTTCTTCTACCTCCTCAGAATTGGATGAATCTATCTGAGCAACCTGAAATTCATTTTCTGTACATATTTGTTTGAGAATTCCATTTAGTTCATTTGAGAGATATTACAGAAATGTTGGTAACATCAGAGGTACTAGAGAAGGGGGATTTAAGTGAATCTCCATGATTGGATGAAGTGAAATGAAAACTAAATTTCCTTAATTTTTATTGTTTGCTTCTTTTTTAAGAATCTAAAAGTTATCCCTTGGACACCAAACAAGTAATTTAGGCTGAAATCCTATTCTCAATTCCTAGGCATAAGCCCAATTGAATTCATAGGACTTACATTTGAGTAGACAAGTAAAGGATTGTGATTTTCAAAATATATCTTATGTGCCCATATCTTGCATTTATATTTAGTATGAAAAGCTGCTGCATAAAGAAATATATGCTTATATACAGTTAGGAAGGTATACCATGAAACAAAACAACCATGGAGAAACATGGTGTGACAGAAGGTGGCAGAGGAAACCAGTCTAAGAGGAATTTAAAATATTTCAGTGCTGTTTACAAGCTTACATGCAACGTGCAGTGTTTTTTTATGGAGATTTTCTTCCTTAATTACATTAACGTCTTCCTCTGCCTAGTTCACTGCACCACGTTTCTGAGGTTTTAGAATTAAAAACAACCAAAGGAAAAATGCTAAAGTTCTTACGTCAGTTCTTCAAATTCTACTGGTGGTGGTCTTCTAGTGAAGGACATTGGACTCAAGACAATAAAGGTCTGAGAAACAATGCCACCAATAAGGACATCTCCTGATTGATGGTACTTGCGAAGTGGAGGATGTGGATCCTTAATCATGCATTTAATCATGCTAGCCTTGCATCCAATGTGAGGAAACAGTAGCAGCAGCACCACTAGCAATACCTTCATGCTAAAGTACAAGTACAAATCTTCACTCAAGACAAAGGTGCATCTATTTTATCTACAACTCCAACTTTTAAAAGTCTTTGTGGTTTCAGCAAGTTAATCTGGTCAGTGATAGGCCTGAGTTGAACCATGGGGTATAAAACTCCTTTGCTCCTAAACTGGTTTTCAAATGGTATTTACACCATCTTTCATGCTTTTTGCTCTGAGTTTGGCTAGTGGTCACTGAAATCCCATTGGAGTTCTTGCAAGCAGAACTAATTACATTCCATTTGATAATTAAACAATTAAAGGGATAATTAAATTTGATAATCAAAGGGAAAGGAATTCATCACTTTTTTTTCCAAAGGATTCTCTGTGGAATTCCTGAGGAAAATGTTCTATTATTGTTACCATTATTATTATGGTCATAATACCCTTCCACTTAGATGAACACCAAGTGACCCATGATGAGAATAGGACATAAAAGAAAAATAGGAAGAAAACAAAACAAAAGTAAACAACTTTGATGATGGAATTGGACTGTAACTCTGCCAATTTGCAGAAAGAATTCATGCATTTGCTTTCATTGTTCTTCCACTGTTTCTATTCCTTGAAGTAAGCACAAGGTAGATTGTTTTAGCTGCTTTCCTTGACTGCCTCTAGCAAATGCTTATTGCTTAGACTGTCTCTAGAAAGTACAGTAGCACAGTATTTATTTCTATACATTCAAATAAATCCCTATTGAACTCAATAAGGCTTGCACCTGAAAAGACATGCATAAGGTTGTAGTATGTATCTGGATCCAGCCCTTAATCATAAGACTCAGAATATATACAGTCTGTCCTTTGTCTCAGTACTATAATGGACTGAAGTGAGGTGAATTGCCAACCATCTAATTTACAACAATATCCACCAAGAAATTCATAATCTTTTCATGGCTTTGGGAACTATGAACCATATTCACATAAGCTCTCAGACATTTCCAGCACATTCAACAGACATTGCTACACTTCCTTGATATATAGGATAGGGATGATGTTTAATGCCAAACATCATTGGAGAGATCAATTCTCAGCTCTTTCTCTCTTGCATCACAACTTAGCAACAATACAACAAGTCCTAATTAAACATGTAGCCTGTGTTCAAGAACTGGAGTGTGAAGGGAATGGGGAGTTATATGAATTATCTACAGTTAACAGAACCAAAGGGTTCCTGTAGTCTATAAGGAAACAGAAACGTTTGTACTTTGCCAAAGTCAATTTTAGAAAGCTGGGCCAGAAAAGTCAAAGAAAATGTCATGTCAGGGATTCCTTACACAGGCTAGTGCATATTAAGATATCTTAAATTAGTTGAGGGCATCCCAAAACTGTTTACGATTACACTGGCCAAGGAACTTAAGAATGCTGTCTACTTTATCTATTTGGGCAATTTCTCCCTTTCAAGATAGCAGATGTGTATTGCAGAATTCAAAATTCATTTTACCTATGGCAAAATCACCCATGGGTGTTATCCATAACTATATACGTTCAGCAAAATATGCATCCTTTGACAGTGTTGTTCACATGGTATGGCACTATTATAAAGGAATGCTCACTATTATAAAGGAATGCTACAGGACAAGCATGGTACACTGTCCACTTTCTTGTTGGCCACGGAAGAAAAATCCTATGATAGGTTTATCTCAATATGGTGTACTCTCCCATGCCAATGTCAAGATGGTCAAAGGTATGCTGGAATGAGTGGTCAATCACATGACTAGCACAAGGTCACCATCACTCCTCCAGCTGGTGGCTCAAGGGTGTCTAATTATTACTTATTCTGCAAATGAGTCAAGGGACTGTGGAGAAGACCAAGGAACTCCACCCCAAGTTCACATTCCTGGTCATGACAAGAGACCTAATTAATCTCTCATAGGAAAAGCTGTACTCACATTTGACTCTTTGGGGATGGGGAGAAGACCACAGTAAAACTATGACATTAATGGCTCCTCAAGAAAATTGAAGGTCATCTTATTTCTTCTTGGGAAATGGTCAGCATGGTGAGGTACCCCTTTGAAGGCAAGGCATTACTATGAAGGCATTGTGGGCCCACCCACCACCAGCTGTGGGTATCAAGTGACATCCTGGCTGGTGTTCAGGTCTAACAGTTCTTGGAGTTTCATGGCAATGGGTTTTGATGGCACAACCTGTTATTTGAAGATACCATTCTAGTTGAATGAAACTTTGGACTTAGTCCTCATATTGCACTTCCAGGGGATGGAAGTCCAACATACTTGCTCCATGTGGGCTTGATCAGGGATGTGACCTCGTTAGGGTACAACAGCATGTGTATTAGACCATGAAAGGGACTCCTGGGGAATGCTGGGCATTGAAAGGTGGGGGAGAGGGTTCCATCTAAACATGAATATGATTGCATCCTCAGTTTTGTACCCAGTCCTTATTATAATTAGGTGAATCTGACTAATTATTTTCTGAGTGATTTTGGAAAGTTTTTACCCATAATTCTGTTCCAATTTCAAAATGATGTTAGATGTGCATATTTGGGGGGAAATTACATACCCACACATTTATTTATTTATTTATTTATTTATTTATTTATTTATAGATAGATAGATAGATAGATAGCATGACTGCCTTAAAAGAACATTCACAATAACTATTGCAACACCAGGCAGGTACTACCAAGCAATTCTTGTGAAAATGTGAGGGTGTGTTCATGTATCAGGACACTGAAAGGACACGATAGCCAACTCTCAAACAAGGGTAAAAGTGTAGCATTTTCCCCACTGGTCTCACAATTCTAGTAGAATTTCAGCCCTGACTATATGGGCACATGAGGAAACCTGCAATGCACAGAACTCACAGCCAGTACCCTGCGTCATATTATTTTCTCAGATACTGAAGGAATTTCTGCACAGGATCTTCACAGAAACCTGCCAAGTATAGTGCTATTGAACTGTTAGGTGAGTCAGAAAATGGAAAATTTGTCCAAAGTGGGTTTCTTCATCACTGCAAATGTGGTGGCAATAAATGAAATAAATAGCAAGCAGATATACTTGGGCAGAGCAATCCTATGGCTGCCACACTATGCATAGAACAATTCAGCTTTTCCTGGACTGAGAACTATAGCGTAGGATATTGACAATTATTTTCTTTAGACTTTTCTTTTGATCAACTGTTCCTTGCTGTTCAGTTCAGGCCTCATCAAAATAATATAACATTTTGGAGAAAAGATACAAATCAGCAATCCAGCACAGGAGGTTAAGATGGAGAAGATCTCTACGGCTACCATGTATTTCCCCTTGGTGCTCAGGTAGGTTGGAACAAAAGATAACCAAACAGTGCAAAAGACCAACATGCTGAAAGTGATGAACTTGGCTTCATTGAAACTGTCCAGTAACTTCCTGGCAAAGAAAGCAACAGCCAAACTCACCTTTGCCAGCAAGCTCATGTAACCTAGGACACAGTAAAACAGAATTACAGAACCCTCATTACATTCCAGTAAGATTTCCTCCATCACTGAATTCATGTCAGCATGTGGGAATGGAGGGGAGGTTGCTAACCACACAATACAAATGCCTACTTGAATAAGGGAGCTAGAAAGAATGATGGAAGTGGCCAGTCTTTTCCCCACCCAGTTCCTCATCCTGGATCCTGGTCTGGTGGCCATGAAAGCCAGAACCACCGTGACAGTTTTGGCCAACACACAAGACACGGCCAATGAGAAGATGTTGCCAAAAACAGTTTGTCGAAGGAGACATGTCACCACCTGAGGTTTCCCGATGAACAGCAAAGTGCAAAGGAAGCAGAGCAGGAGGGAGGTTAGGAGAATGAATGTGAGATTTCGGTTGTTGGCAATGACAATGGGAGTGCTGTGGTGCTTCATAAAGGTTCCTATCACCAAGCCTGTGATCAAAGAAAGGAAAAGAGCACAAAAGACTAAAGTGATCCCCAAAGGTTCTTCGTAAGACATGAAGCTTATTTTCTTGTGAAGGCAAAAGTCCTTGTTTTTATTTGGATAGTACCCATCTCTGCATTTAGAGCAGTCAATCATATCTGAAGAGAAAAAGAAAATGCCTTAAGGCACATTGCATTAAGACTTTCTTCCACCGTGATGCCTTTTTTATTTTCAGGTGAGAGGACAGATTACATGCTGCTCCTGTGATTGTCCCTCATTGACCCTCTAGTTATAGAAGCTTGTTAATAGGTTTATACAAATGGGAGCAGATGCATTGCAGCTCCCTTGATTATATTTCAAAATTTGCCACAAGGATGCTGAAATTAGTGACCCTCAGAAAACCAAGAAAGTGTAACTGAACATGTTCCCTTCAAATTCTAAATATCAAATTTGAACTCCACAGAGATATTGGAACTCAGCTGGTTTTCTAAAAAGGTTTAACACAATAGGAACCACACCAGAACACTGAAGCACGTATAGGTGCTGTTCGGGCCCCTGGCAATTCAGTCCTTCCCTGAGGTCCCCAGTCCAACCCTTTCCTAGGTAAGACTCCATTTGTGGTCACCGTGCCTTCTCAGTGTCTCTAGTTGTGTTGTTCATTTTAATTTCTTAAAACTGTGGAATTCCTTCCAGCACCCACTTCAGTTCTACTGCTGCCAACTTGATTGCAGCAGCAAAGACACACCCATCCTCATCATCAGAAAGATAAGAGCTGAAAACTATAGCAAAAGCAACACTAGAAATAGAGGAAATTGATCTGCAGCAGGGCTTTAAAAGTAGGACCAAAGTCATCTAGGTAACAGGAAGAAGAAAGGGATCTGGAGGCTTGGTTTTCCCAGAAGGGACATTGCAGTTAATTTGCTACAACTACTGTAAATACCCCATCACCTTATTCCTTACCTTTCCATAGTGAAATCTTCCCTTCTGGACATGGGATGCAATCATAGCAGCAAAATGGCTGTCCCTCCTTTACTTTCTTGCTGGAACCCGGATGGCAACTCTCAGAACATATAGAAACAGGCTGTGCCTAACCAGATATGGAAGAGAGAGCAATAATTTCCAAGGTTTGGTCTTCTGATATGCCACAATTCCAAAATCAATTGCAGCTGCATCTAATCCATACCCAAAAGAAAATCTTAAACTATTGAGAATAGAGGCTTAAAATGATTGAACCATTTTCTGGGGCTTGTCCAAGGTTTACTCATTCCATAGATGATTCAGTGTATAAAACACAGTCACTTCTTAAAATACATTACATTTGGAAAAGGGCAATTTGTTACAAACACAGAAATAAAGCTGAATAGGGGGATGGGCAGAATAGTTGTGCTCAGTTTACAGTCTTCATGGATACAAACTCTAGTGATAGAGTTTATAATGTATAATGAGATTATAAATGATAATGATATTATCATATTATAAAGAGATAGAATTAATACTGAACAAGTACAGAAGAGAATAAAAGTTAATGGATCAGCTATATGAATCAAATGATCGATTTGTTTTTTTTAAGAGATGCACATATAAAGTAAATTCATATTGCTAGTCCTAGTCTTGCTGTACTTCAGAAGACACATTTTTCTGGCTTTGATACAAAACAAACTAGAAAATGTTTTCTTTTTCCTGAGAATGTCTTGTCTTTGTGTATTTTGCCAGTAATTCCCACTGAATGGCCATGTTTTACTAGGAAAGTAGATTGACTTAGAAGGTACAGAGGACAAATATGATCCTCCCACCATGCATCAGTCTTTGAATATTTTAGACAGCCATGTCAGATACATTTATATAAAAAGTGACTCCAGTAAAGGGTCACTTTTTTCATTACAGTGTGCCCAGGGGGAAGGCGGCTGGCTCACCATTGGGTTATACTGTATTACAGTTTTCCCAGTCTCCTTCCTGCCATCTTTGACACTTTTGCAATCCTGGGGAAGCAGCAAGTGTGCGTCTTTTCATCTTGGGTGTCAGTGACCCAACTCCAACATCAGACCTCTTGTGGAAATCTGAGGACTCATATACGGGATTTCTCCAAGCATTTTTCTAAATCGATGTTCCTACCTGGTTGAACCAGCTGTGCCAGGTGATGGCATCCTCTTTGATGATGAATGCTTGGTCTGCAGAAGCCTCAACATCCATCCTTCCAACTTTCACTCTATGGAAAGATTGGTTTGAGGAAATGATCCAGTTAATAACATCATATCCAGCTACTAACTCCCCATTCTGGTTCAAGGTAACCTTGTCCCCAGCACTGTTGTTAAATAAGAGACCTCTGAGAAAGTGATGGAGCTGGGTTGAAAAGCAAAAGACAGTGTCCCTAAACCACTCAATCATAACTTTGTTTTGTATAACAAGAGTAGACTATGCATTCCTAATGCATTACTTAGATCAGAGGAAGAATTATAAGGAAACTATGAGAGAGAGAGAGAGAGAGAGAGAGAGAGAGAGAGAGAGAATAATTTTGGGGCTAGCTAAAAAAATGACTGAGTACTCTAGAGCACTCTAGATGAAAGTAATGGAGAATTTGTAGCCATCCTGAAAGGAAGTAGAAAATCTAGCCCAATTTCACAGTAGATATGCCTAAAATTGCACAATCATATTTTCCATGCCATGTATGATATGCAGCTTGCAATCATGTTGGCCAGTCAAGTGGTAACACCCCAACACCCATCTGACTACAACAAAATATTAAGAGATGGAGAAGAGTTGAGTACAAATATCCTTAATGGCACTTCATGAATTAGCACTCAGCAAAGATGGGAGCTGTTCTCTGTCTCCAACAACATTGGGAGTGCTACGGGTTCGCCACCTGTAGCACCTGTATGTGATGTTATAAATTGTGCTTGCATGCAACTTCCTTTCCATGCTCCCACACTTTTTCTTGAATTTTCAGGCCCAAATCAGAATGCAGAAATGGAGCATCCATGATGACTAAAGGTGCCCAATATTTTCCTGTCACTTTATCAGTTTCAGAAGCATTTGAGCCGTACTACCCAAAAAATCTTGTGAGTTGAGCTGTTGCATAAGCAGGAGAATTTAGGATTTGATGGTGAAAGCTGTGAATTGCCCTAAAATCTAAAACAACACAGACATGCTGAAGTATTATGTATTTTTCTGATGCCTGAAACAATTTATAAATGGTGTACCCATTTTTTAATTAAGAGATGTTAGCTATCTGAATAAATAAATGCATTTTATTTGATTAAATGCAACAGCTGCTATAAATGCAACATGTTATTTATTGTGATAGACAAAAGAAGGAAGATGAAAACTCCATCGGAGGAAGGGTTTGGAAAACCACTCTCCCGCATGAGATGGTCTTGATAGCCAAAATGTTGTGCTAATGATTTGGAGTCCCATACCTTCCATGAGTGCTTCAAATAGCCATCATGTATTATTATATTACATGTGAGTGTAGATGTGGCCATGGCATGCAAAGCATGGGCCACTGCATGGACAGCATTGTAGATGCTATAGCCGTGGCCAGTCATTTTTGTTTCGAAGAAAGGACCAGGGAGGTTTTCCAGTGTCTGCACTCCAGAGCAAGTCAGTCCATCCACCTCATCTGTAGCTGCATTTTGGAATGCACAGTTGAAGGCCTGTTTCCATACATCTCTAATGAAACCATCTCCTCTTGCAGTGGATGGATTTCTGCTTTCAACGAAGTGGTGAAACTTTGGTAGCTCATTTAAATGACGAGTAAATGCCAGAGCACCGTGGAATAAGTTTAAATCCCAATTCCTCTGTAAAAGATATATACTGAGCTCTACTAATGCAGTAATAATCCACACCATACCTTTTGGTTTCTTCGTCACATGTACTTGTTCTGGAATATAGGACAACCAAATGAACATAGAAATGGAATAAGATGCTCCATAGGTCACCAAGACATTGGCTTTGCTGCCCATAATTTGATCATATATTTCCGCCCCCTTTTGTATCATGTCTGTAGCTTCAGAGAAATAACTGAATTTGGGACTTCTTGCTATGAAGGCGAAACAGATGCCCTTATTGGAAAATACTGGCAGTGCAGTTTGCAGAAATCTTTCTCCATTGCCATCATCCACCATTAAGATTCCAACCCAGGTCCAGCTGAAATGCAGAAGCAAAGAGAGAATCCCCATATACTGAAGGCTTTCCTGAGGAGCCATCTGGAAGAAGGATAAACCTGGTGCTTTATCAGTCATCACTGGAGCAGGGCCATAAATGAGCTACATTGGGGAGATAAGAAAATCAGTAACAGTATTGCACTTACTAGAGCCTGTGATTTTCCCCATACTTCCTGTGGTATCTGAATTAGCCATGGCCAAGAAAGAAGTGCACTGGAACACCTTGTATTTACATTTCCACTCTTTAACTGCTTTACTAACTAACTTGCAGTAGTCCAGAACAAGTTACTTGTGCTTAGATAGGAACGTGAAGGGATACTTGTGTTTCCTCCCAAGCTACATTACTTTCAATAGTAACTTCATGTAGTTAAGTTAGTTGAGATCCAACTGCATATCTTTATGGAGGTGCACGTAGAACTGGATTGACAAAATGATACCCAGTGATTAACTGTGGTCTAATATACACCTAAAAGGAAACATATAGCTCACCTGCGGTATTTTATAAATGTCCAGGAGAGTTGCTATATGAAGGGAGGTTTCAGAGTCCAATCCCCCAATAACTGCCATCAGGTTATTCTGGACACCACACTTGTAGTTAGGGACAAAGCTCTCCAGTGTTGATATGAGTTGCATTGTAGCATGATAAGCCCACTTTGCAGTGTAATAGCTGTCATAAATGTGGAAGCCCAGGGTGAGATTGGGTAACAGCTGAGGATTTTCATTGACTTCCTTGACTGCAAATACCAAGGCCAAAATGTGCTGGTAATTCTTCGTCATAATGCTAGAATGGAAGTTATATTCTGCATCAGAAAGTTATTCCACATTTCCTAAAATTGTAACTGCTGTGTTCAACCTCTTCCTCAATATTCTAATGCATTACTGTACTGATAATACTCTGTTTCATCATTAGCCTGATGTTCTACTACACTTGGATGAAACAAGAAAACAAAACTAAAAACTGAACTTTCCAAGAAAATGGAAAACAATGACACTAGTTATGCTAAAACACGAACAAGAAAGGATCCCTAGAAACATCTATTTCTAGCATGGTACAGAATATTTCTCCTACAATACTTTGACCATTCTGAATGACATCGATGGAAAAGGTCATATTTTTTAAAAGAAATTCAAGTAGACCCCAATTTCAGAGATACTCTCATGGGTTGGTTCAGATTGTGCTCACCTGACTTAAAAGGTTGCCAAGGACTGTGGTGAGTGTTCCCAATTCAATTCTAGAATCTTGTAACATCCTTGGCTTCTCACAACTAATGCCAAGGAAAGCATTACCTGAGATAGGGAACTCCTCTCATTCATCTCTTTCAGACTGGAAAGCTCAAGCAGCCTTGGAGGCTGCAGAACAAGTGAGAGATGGTGTAACAGGGATAAAACACACAGACATATTCTCACCTCCTCTTGCATCAATGAGGAAAGGGACGGAACATGAATCAAACATGATTTAAACAAACACCCTGACAATGAAGCAAAAAAATGCGAGCCTTCACCGTGAAATGAGGAAATGTTCATGAAATTGAAGGAAAAATGCAGGCACAGAATCAGCTCCAACTTCTCACTGGAATCCTTTACAACATCGCTCTTTTCAAGTTGCATTGTGGCATGTGGAATTGAACCCTGATTGCCATCACAGTTCATGCAGATGTAACTTGAAGTGGCAGTACACCCAAACCCCAGGAGCTCTTAGGGAAAAAGACGAAGATGCTTGGACAGAGCTTCTGACAATGGGGAGCCCTGTACGCAAAGATCTTAGAGGCTTTCTCCTTCTAATGCATAATTGTCCAGCCAGTTACTCTGCCACTGTGTTTTGACATTTGAGCAAATATCTAGATAATCATTCATGCTACATGGGAATGTACTAAATGAAGTGAGAAGCAGAAGGAAGGAACTGAACAGGGTCAAGGATGCTGAGGCATCGTATTCATAGAGGAATGTAGAAAAACAGAAACTGAAGGAGGAAAGCAATTGTTCTGCCATCAAAACAAGAATGTTAATTACAGCAATAAAATAAGTGAAAAGAAAATGTAAAATGAAGTAAAATAACTGATAATTTGAAATTCTATACTCACTTACATGTGATTAATCCAGACTGTACTCATTAGGGACTATTGATGAAAGCCAAATAAAGATTGTACTATGGTATACTATGTAGCCACGGCTTATTTGAGTTCTCATGCTAATGTTAGTACATGCAGTCCCAATTTGGATAGGGGCCACTGAACACTAAGAGGGTAGTGCTACATGATCCATCACTACTGGGTCATTTCCCTTGGAATTGCTCTGATGATGGCTGGTGCAGGAGAGAGAGAGAGAGAGAGAGAGAACTAGCAAGGCAGCCATTTTCCCCTGTTCAGTATCCCATGAAAAACACATGTAAGAAGTTTGGGTACAAGGACAGAGGTGAGTGTTTTAATCCTTCCTACAAGAAACAGTGCTCCTAAACTGGCAGTGAAAATGCATGATTGGTTCTGAAGATGCATATAGAAATTTCCAGTGTAAAACACTAAAATCAATCAAGAATGGAAATCAAGAACTAAATTTTCCACTCCTGTCAGTAAGAAGAGTGCTTTCCTTCCATATCAACAGAGGTGAAATCTAGCATATTTTCATAAAGCATCAGTTTAGAATATTTTTCCCCTTGGAACTTCTTTAATCCTGTCACTTTTCTGTCACTTTTCAAAACTAGCTGTGTTGTAGGTCTAGGAATGATGTCTCTGGAAAAACAAATGATGAGAAAAGCAGAAACGAACTCCTTACGCAAGGTCCCCAAACACTGGTGGCACAGGTTCTTCATTGAATTCTATAGGACTGACGACAATCATCGTTTGAGAAACAATCGCACCAATGACCAGGTTTCCAAAATGATAGTATTTATGAAGTGGGGGCTGTGGATCATGGACACTGCATTTGACTTTTTGAGCTTTGCCTTCCACAAGCGGAAGGAGTATCAGAAACACAACCTTCATGCCCAACATCCTAACAACCAACACAAATCATCCTTCTAAAATCAAATTCTCCAAATTCCATACACAGCACCAGCTCTTACATGCACTGGATGCATTTAATACCAAGCACTATTCTTTATGCTGCTGGTCACTGAAACTCCACTGGGGCTTTTGAGAAGTTGCAGAATTAATTATGGACTTTGGGATAATTAAAGGGAAGAAAACCATCAGTTCATACATAGAAATTCTCAGCTGAATAGCTAAATAAAACTTGTTTGTTATATCAGAACAGATGGTTCCACAGACATTTGGTTGAACCTCACAAAACAATGTATCTTGGAATATCTTGTCCCAAGAAATGGATGCCAGAAGTTGTTTGCAGGATCCCACTTCCACTGCTCATGGAAGGACTTTCTGCAAGAGATTTAAGGAACCCCTTCTCTTTTTCCCTTTCCCCCTGCACTGCAGGTTACCAAATTCCATAGGAAGAGCTGACATATTGTGTAACATTTCTTGGGGTAAAAATAGCTTCTCTGGCAATGACAGTGCAAGGAAGTCATCTCCCCCAGTTCAAAAGCAAACATCTGAATTTGGATACAGCAAAAGAATTATAAGCCCATAGATCTGAAATACAGAAGAAACAATCATGTATGGTGATCTGACAGGGAAACTGTGAGGAGCTTAAAGATGTTTCTCTGCCCTGCCCCAACACAAGAAATTAGAGGCCTTCTTGCAGAATGTCCTCCAGATGTCCTACATTTTTCTTGTCACTTTCCCACCCCTACCCTTTTACCCTGCCCAAGATAAAGGGGGAAAAGAAAAAAAAAGAAAGGAAAAGAAAGAAAAGCAGAGTATGGAATAATAGTTTCTGGCCTGAGAGTGTATTTAAACTGTTTATTCCATACATAAAGATACAACACTTGCTTGAACAAAACTTATGTTGAATTTGCACACAGTTATGCAAGGACCATCAAAAGGAAATTTTATATAGTTGCAGATCAAGCTTCCTGCTTACAGGAAATGATTGTGTTCCACATAGCACAATTTTCACTCTGAGTATGCCTTCATCAGCTTCTAATGCACACACAGAGCCTACATTCAATTCTATAAAGACAAAAGCAGAACTGCTGGTTTAGGCCCAGACTGAAGGCAAGTTCCTGTTGGTTCAGACCTCCACACTGTCACAAAGTGAAAGCTGCTCTAAAGCTACTGTAAGTGAAGGCTAATCAGTAAAGCTACTGTGCTATGTCATGCATTGTGCTAGCATATAATCGACATCCTGTGCCCATATGTTTCCTTGAACTTCCGAGAAAGGAAATAGAGAGATATCTATCATGAGAGGAGATTCATGCCCTTACTTTCTGGAGGCCTGGAGATCTCCCTCTCTGCAGCAGAGCTGGATGGCCACCAAACTGTGGTATGACAGAGGAAGAGGGAAGCATGCTGAGGTACCACCAGGATATTTCATATCTTGCTGCCATTGACATCGACCCTTTGATGCCCAATAGTCTCTTCTCTGAGGTCACTTGTACCACATTGGAGAAACTGCTGGACTGGTTCTTTTAGTTGCAGCTATAAGGTGGGGAAAGGGATCTGGGTACCAATCCCCAGCTCTGATGCCCAATTCTGGCCTTGAACGAGGAAGATGGACAATCCCATGCCCCCCTGGAAGCTGCCTAGCAGCAGAGTTGCTCTGTTAGTTGTCTAATTGCCCTGTTAGCTACAGGAAAAAGAAGCTAAAATAGACTGGTATCCTGACCCCCACCCAGTCCCAGAGAACTTTCTAGCCCCCAGGGCAAAAGACCTTCTAAACTGCCGTGCTCAAAGGACAGGGATGCAGTAACTATGGCTCAGCCTTATTTACAATTTACTCCTGGCCTGGAGGGCCCATACTTTTTATCAGGAAGGGAGAATGGATTCTGGAAAGTTTGCCTTTCTTTGAATGACTCCTTGGCAGTAAAGGTTATGACCTCTCTGCAGCAATGAGGTAAGCATGAGCAAAGCATTTCCTTCCTTTTTAATATTTATCCACACAGAAAGTAAACTGGCATGAACAGGATGGGAGAGTCATTGTGTGCCATCACTGTTGGTATGTGGAAATCATGGCCTTCTCTTGCTCCCCCTTCTTTTTACTGTGGGTGGACTGAAAGCCACCTCCCCATAACTTTCCCCTACAGTCTAGACACACGCCTCCACCCACATCTGCATCCAAAATCCTAAATGCTCCCCAGAGGGTATCTGGCAGTTGAGAGGTAATGCCTGTTCTACTTTGTGTATGTGTTTGTGTATGTGTTCTTCATACTTTAGAACAGGGGTCCTCAAACTTTTCTACCAGGAGGCCAGTTGAAAGGTGCTGGTGCTGAGCGCAGGCTGGAAAGGTGGTGCCAGTGGGGCGCAAGGGCTGGCATGGGGATGGGGTGTGTGGGCACACATGCTGAGGTGGGGGCAGGGCACACAGAGAGGGAAGGGGAGGGGAGGCAGGGGCAGGCATGTGGTGCAAGGCAGGCACTTGAGGCAGCAGCTTGCTCACTTGGAGATTGTTTTCTCTGAGTGAGTAAACCACTGCCTCCCTGCATGTGGGGCAAGGTGGGCGGCAGCATGGGCATGCGTGGGTGTGCACGCGCATGCAGCAGGTCCAAATGGGCATGGCGGACTGGATAAATGGGCATAGCAGGCCAGATCTGGCCCCCGGGCCGTAGTTTGAGGACCCACGCTTTAGAAGGAACAGGGAGTTTATTTTTCTGAACAAGGTGCTGGATGCCAAGGAGCCTACTGTAATCTGAGAACTGCTGGCTCTGTAGCCTTTGCGGAATTCTCTGCCTTGATGCAATAGAAGGTCACTCTGCACATGCTTAGGAACACTCTTGTCATAATGCACTAAAAAAGGGCCCACTGATGGGCATGAGAGATGATGGATTTCCCTGTGACTGGGTTTAACTTTTAGGTTTGGAAAGAGAGGAAGTGAAACTAGATTTTGAAAGAGGACAGGATGGTCATGCTGGGCAAGAGGGAAAGAAAGAGAAAGAGTACTGAAATATGAAGCAGTGGTGTGAGGAAAGAAGAGGGAGGAAGAATGGCCAGTTTTTAAACAGGAGTGTGAAACAGAGAAGACCAGTGAGTGCTCCCTGGTGTGTGTGTGTAAAGGCAGGGGAGGAGCACAACCTGGAGGAAACAGGAAGTTGCTTCTGATCACCTTTCCTTTCCATCCATAGGACAACCCTGTTCTTAGGTAACTGACATGCAAAAAACAGGTCTTTGAGACCATAGAACTACCTTTGCTTGGCATCTTCTTCATTTTGGGGTGCTTAGGTTCTTAAAAACCTAATGGAGGAACAACTAGGCTTTCTGCATTATTTACATAAAAGAGAGAAAAGGCTAAGAGCAAAAGAGGAAAAAGCTTCTGAGTGGTACACTGCTTTCAAAATTTCTCAAGGCATCCAAAAATGTGGTCAGTTTCCCACCACAGACATTAAGCCCTCTCAAATCATCATTGGATGGGCTCTGTCATCTCATTATCTTCTTTAAACTCTGAGTCATCCATGCTTTGTGATTATAAAGTTTGCATCTCTACCAGCTGGGCTTCCTGAACATTATGTGCTCCTTTCCTGCATCCTATCCAATTTCCAGCTGCTGCCCCAACACCTGCTAAGATGCCCCCTCCAGCTGCTGATGCAATGGCAAAAGGAGCCCCAGTGCCTAACACAGCCATTTCAGCAGTCACAAGGCCAGCTGCCACACCAGCTCCAATTCCAGTCCCTGCTAGCCCTAGAGCTGCTGTGCCCACCACAGCTGTTGCAATACCCTTGTATAATTTGTAACGATGGCCATACTCTTCCAGAAAGTTCTCAATATCATCATGCAAATAAGAATTAAGGAGTTTTTCCCATTTTGTCCAGTTGGAAGTGTCACTTACATGAAGTGAGTAGCTCATTTTGCCTCTCATGAAGATGGCGTGCCATAACAGAGGGTTTGACATTAAGACATTAAGGCTTTTAAATGGAGGACGTGTGGTGAGCTCCTGAAATGAAGAGGAGAGTGATCATAGCACAGCAGAACTGGCTGAGGGCAAGAAGACCCAGGACAAAGGCATTTCTGAATTGACCATCTCGCTTTGAATGCAAATCAAATCCTGCCAAGTCCCCTACCTCACATAATATGGCCCTACAGCATCTCATTCAAATTCCTCTCCTGGACTATCAGTATGTCTCTGAGAGCCACTGTCTCAGAAGATGCCTCCTGCCCTACCTGTTCCTTGATGAATTCTTGAAGTTCTTTCTTCATGTCATCCTTCATCTTCCACATGGTGCAGGAAATTGCCATCTGTAGAAAGGAAAAGAAAAAAATGTGATCTTCATTTTCTCATTTGAGCCTTCCAAGTTTGTTGCTGAAAGAGGCAAAGATGGAGGAAGTCGATGTAGTAATCATGGAACCATAGACGGTGACTGAGACACAGAGCTCCCTTGCTTTTGCTGTCACCTCCCCCCTCCATGAATTTGCAGACAGATCTTCCTGGCAGTGGCAGATGGGTCAGCTAACCTCTTTGCCCTCCACAGGAGATACACTTTTGATAACAGACATCCTCAATAGCACTTGTTGGTGATAGTGATGTCAATATGCCTTCTTGTTCCAGGATGGAATTCTGGATGGTTTACAAAAAGTTTCTGGGACCATTTCCCATTCAGGCACTAAGCACACCCACACAAACTTAATGTTCAGCCAGTTTAATGCATCATCTGTCTTTAGAAAATTCCCTACTGTAGGGAGAAGTCAGGACAGCTGAAGAATCACTTCTGCTTACCACACACAGGTAAGCAGAAGAATCGCCATGAACAGACAAACCTAGTGTCCACCTCCAGTAGGGTGGTTGAAATTGTCACTCATTCATTGGAAGGGTAGAAGGCAGGTACAGAATAAGGAGGTGATTACTTTTCTGGCTGAGGAGAAGCCAGATTCACATTTCTTCATGAAAACTGAGAATTTCTAAGAAGAAAAAGGGATTAGACTCTGATTGCATGATTTAGTACCAGTTTTGTTCCCACTTATAGCACATTTTTTTCTGAATGCTGTTTACACATATGCATGTATTCTGTAAAACATGTGTTTGAAAAGGCAGTGAGCTTTTATTTTATTTCTTTTCATTCATTCATCTATTTATAATTTTTATTTAACCTTCCTAAAATTCAGGATGAATGTCATGAAATTCATGTACTGAATTTCAGACTGGAAACATGAGAAATGGAGGAAACCAAAACCGACACGTTTCTCAATGCCTACACTGGACTAGAACCAGGTGGAAGGTGCGGGGAGGATAAGTTTTGCTGGATATTAGGATGATATTAGGTTGATCTTCCGGACCATAAGACATTTTCAACAGTGATAGTCTTTGGGATGCGATAGTCTCTCATTTACAAGTGGTATGTAGCAAAGCTGGACTGAGAGGATGTGACTGCATTCTGGATTGCAGAGCCAGCACTGAGCAGGAGGTTGGGCAAGATCATGAGATCCCTTTGAAGACTCTCACCCTATGTTTATTTTCTCCCCAATTCAGAACATTGCACAATTGGATCCCATTGAATAATATAACAAGAATACTAACATTACTTTGTGAGCTCCAAGACTTACAAAAATTTGGGAGCAGTAGCATGAAACTCCAACCCCAACCCTGACCCTGAGGATTTAGTTTCAACTTATCTCTCACCAAAATTCTTTCAGACCTGCAGAAGTTGCCACTTGCTTTCAGAACAGAAAATTATATTTTCCTTCTCTTTTCTTGATCTCAGAATATAGCTAGCTTTGTCACTTTGTATAAGATCAGAGGCTCTGTGTCTTACAAGGACTGTAATTTAAAAGGTTTAATTTTCCTTGCTTAGTCCATGTTTATAAGAACATCTGATATCTCCCACCTTTATCTTATTTGCAAATTGTTTCCCTGTGAGGAACAGTCCTTTCTGGTCTTTTTTATATGGCATCCAGGTGATCTGGATACATAATTAATGTAATCCTTCATGTGTTTCTTGGAAGAAGAAAGTTTTTTTCCATGTCTGAAAAAAAATACCATCATATAATTCAGGAATACTTACAGACAGTACACATAGAAGAAGAGAAATACAGTGTGCCTGAAAATCTTCATGGTTCAGATTTCACTGTTTCATGAAATAACTATGGTCAGAAATATTAATTATTAACATTATATCAGAGCTTTTTGCTTTTTTTGTGGTTGGAATTCTGTTTCTGACCTTGGAACTGGGAATCCAATGTATCCGGTGGACCCCCAGTTGCTTTTCAGGGGCCCTCGGTTTGCTCTCTTCATTACAAAGTGAACTGGAAATCCAAACAAAAGATGGCTGGAGAGTTTTGAGGTATCAGGTGCCATATTACTTCAGTTCTGAAGGATCCTGGTCCTACTTATAGTCATTTGAGTCATTTGAGACATTCTGCTGCATAAATGAGGTTTATGAGCATGTGTTGGATGGTCATGTACAGGGGTTGGCAACCTTTAACACTCAAAGAACCATTTGGACCTGTTTCCCACACAAAAGAAAACACCGGGAGCCGCAAAACCCTTTTGACATCTAAAATGAAGATAACACTGTATATATTGTTTTTTACCTTAATGCTATGTATATCTTCATTATGATTTAGCTGCAGCTCTTGTTCAGTCAGTGAAAACTGTTATTTTAAATCTTACATTATAAACTAGTAGGACTCCTTTCATATATTTTAAATAGGAGAACAGCTTCCTGAAGAGTCAAAGTCAGTGCTAAAGGGCTGCATGCATTAAACAGCAAACCCCATAAGTTTGTCAGCAGTAAAAGCAAATGAATATACCCAAGTACCATTAAACGTTTGGTTTTCTTCAGAAACTTTTCTTCGATTTATCCATGGTTGGCCTATGGGGGCGGGGGGGGGGGTGGGAAGCTCAGTAAATCGGCACAGGTACAAAGTTCCGCAGATCAGCGGCTGTGCTGGAGATATAGGTGCATTTAGTGAGTGATTAGCAGATAAACAGTCAAGTGCTGTGAATTGTGACAGGTCCCAAGTGCAGCTTTTACCATTCCGATGAAGGAGATTACATTGGGACAAAGAGAATCCTTTCAGCAGTTTCGTGTAACATGAGAGCCTGCAGGAAGCTTGTTTAGCAGAGGAATGTAGCGATTTACTTAACTAGCTGATTTACTTAACTTGCTAGCACTGCATTCTTGAGTGGAGCTCTGAGAAGATCAGCAGCTGTGCCAGCGCATGTTTTGAGTGACGGAGCTGCAGCAGAGGAGTTCAATAGCCACGTGTGGCTCCAGAGCTGCAGGTTGCCGATCCCTGTTCATGTGGGTTTCTAGGTGGAATCTCTGGACATAAAAATTCTGTAATATCTTATGAATAAGCTCCAACTAGAATGAACAAGTGAGCTCACTAAATATTTGCTATTTTATCCATTTGAAAATTGAAAGGAGCAGCCAGATTGCTGTTCAATTAGGAAAAACCTTTGAAGAAGAGAGACATCAATTCAATAGAGTTTTTCAAGTGGACTTGAAAGGAAACCCTGGCAGTCATCTAAAGGTCTATTTAAGGAACTTAAATTATCATGATCATTATTAGCATTATTCTCATTCTAATACTATTAATAATTATTATATTGTATTCTATAATTAATAATATTAATCATCATTATCATATCATCAATGATGATGATGATGATGATGTGGAGGAGGAGGAGGAGGAGGATATCCCTCCCAGTTAAAAGACAGTGACAGAGATTCTAATGCCAGAGCATTTATGTCAGTTGGTTTAAGTAGTATCTTACTGTAAGTCTTCAACTTTCTGCTTCTGGTCCTGCTTATACTATTTATTTTGTGGTTTGTAATTTTCATTAACTACCCAGACAGTTTCAGCTGTTGGGTAGTATAGAAACAAAATGAATGAAACAGACAACAAAGTAGATGAGGATATTAAGACATGCAGCCATCTAGAGAATCATCCTGTGGAAATGATCATGGAAGGGAGTACTTGCCTCTAATGGAGCCCTTAGATGATTTCATCATTATCATACCAGGATGGGGCAGAATAAAACAGCGGGTGCTGTTTCTTCTGAGAGCTTTCTGGGCTTGTGAGTGCTTGGTAGACTGACAATCCAGCTTCTGCATCCAAGAATAAAAAGGAGACAAAGAGAACTAGATTTTACCAACTGAGAACACCAAAAGCTTTCTACAATGTTTCTCTAAATTTATCTGTCATCTTTAAATTCAAAACAATGTTTCCACTACTCCTTTTACCTGAGTCAACAAATGAATATATGTTTCTCTCCCTTGGAATCCATATATTGGTGGAGTGATCCGATCACGTAATAAGACATCTAGACGCTGTAATGCACAGAAAAAAACAAGAACTTAAAGAGATCTTTGCAGAATCAGAAGGACCAAATATCCATTCAATTAACAACAAGCCTTTGGGTTTCATATAAGCTTTTAAGCTTTTTCCATGTTCACCCTAGCTCCAAAATGCCAACTAATTACAACTAAGATACAAAACATGACATGTGTGTTGCTTAACTAATATGCATGTGGTATGATTTCCCATGCAGTGACTAGTTCCAAAGTTGCCACTGCATTAGACATGAATTCAATAAAGTGGAGGACTTAAGTTTTAGATTTGCCCATTGACTGGAACAGGCAGATGAGCTGCATTCACACATCAGAAAGATTGACTAGAGAAAATGAAGAGTAAAGAAATGATACGAACAACAGTGGGCCAGGGTAAAGTAAATTGGTATAATATACTTCTATTAGATTACTGGACTAAAATTGGTTGAAGGGAAATGGTAAATCCAGAGGGTATACTAAATTTGAAGATATAATTTTCTGGAAAGGAAAAACAAGATAATATGTGGATTAGAGGAATTAAAAGTAAAATTTTACTATTTTTAGTAAAGTAGAATTTTACTATTCTAGTAAAATATTACTAGAAGAGGATTCATAAGATTTTTATATTTTATATTGATATGATTTTATATTGATGTGATTTTTTAAATATTTACTCTATCCCACACTCCTTTGTACAACACTTACAGGACCATAAGATTAAACCTGTAATTTTCAACTTGTCATGAAGTGTACAGAAGTATGTGTGTATATATAGGTGTGTGAGTCTAAAAGACTACCACAGCTAGTCCTCAGGAATTTGTCAGCAAGGAATAAAGAACTCAGCAGTGGACATTTCTGCTGCTGTTCCTCTCCTAACCTTCTCAGGTAGAATAGATTACTTTTCCTAAACTGCATTCCTGCTGTTCTTTCCCCATTCATCTTCATAGATTGTTCCTCTAAACTCTTTCCATGTTCACTGGAGACCCAAAATGGCTGTGTCCATATCCACACTCCCTTAGTAGAACATCCATGTCCTGGCGCCCATTCAAATCCTTCCAGCAACTCATCTTCCAGGCCAATCCACGATTCATCATCAGCTAGCTGACAGCAAGAAAGATATGCAAGAAGGACTTTGAGCACCAGGATGGTGAGACTTTGCAATAGGAGTCTCAAAGGAAAGAGATTCAGGAGATTTTAGGAGCCTGCAAGCTTGACACAATAGATACCTGTTGAGTGAGTGGTGCTATGGAGAAAATAGCATGCCATCATTGCTTCAGGACTTTCCCCTTTCTTAGTTGTTAAATACGTTTCTTAACAGAATGGGCATGTTCTTTCTTTATCACAGGAGTTCATTTATTTACTTTATTTCACTTGCAATCAAACACAGGATAGTGACATGGGCAAAAGGCTTTGCGTTAGGGAGGGGGTTAGGATTCCAACTTTATTCTTTATTTCTTTATTTATAATTTTTGTATCCTGCCCTGTACATAAAAGTTTCAGGACAGTTCAATCACAAAGACACAGCATCACATCTATAATAAAAGCCTGATTAAAATAAGAATTAGGTCTTGTAATAATGGGAAAATAAAAATGTTTTGGCCTGATGCTGAAAAGAATATAGTGTCCTCTCTGCGGAGCATTTTCCACAACTTTTCTTGAATCTGTCCCTCCATGCATCCACAGGTTTCCTCTTGGGCTTGGCCCTGTCTTCCAAAGAATGCTGAGCAAGGAGGAAGTCTTCAAACACTCATGGAAGAGAGATGCTGCTTGCACTGTGGTGATGAGACTGCATCCCTAGTGGGTGTCCTGCTACTGAGTGCCTGCCAGGATAGCACTCCCCCCACACACACACACAATGCTGTGCAAACAGTGTTCCTCTTGCATGCCAGCTACAGTTGCTCTTTTGGGCTGCTGCTGCTAATGCCAAAGAAGGTTGCTGACTGCTCAACCAGAACTTGGTGGGGGTATAGGGCATGGGTTTGCCAGTCACCATTCGCATTGGCTAACCTTCCCAGCTCACTGATGTCAGTGGCAAACTTCTGGCAAGCATCCCATGAATCCAGATGTGCTCTCCAGGAACTCTCACTCTGGGCAACCAAGACAAGAGAATCAAATGAATTCTCCACCCAAGACAGATTCCTTGCACATCCCCTTTACATCATGAATGAAATTGGTAAAATAAAGGCCTTGTCCAATGCAGTGTTTAGATATATAATATAGGGTTACAGTTAAGGTTTCATGAAGAAATTATACTAAGGGAAAATTATGCTTCCCGGAGTACTAACAAGGAACATCTGTCTAAGCCGTATGATCAGGTGGACAATGAAGTACTCTCAAGACATACTGGACTATAGTTCCTATCACTATCAGCTGAGCTGGAGTTCTGAAGATATGTAGTCATTCTACATATATATGTAGAAGATATGAAGATATGTAGAAACGCTTTTCTTTCATAGAATAGTAGAGCTGGAAGGGATCAGAATACCACTGGATCTAACCGGCAGCATGCTCCTAAAAGGGCAAGGAGATGCACGGGTGATGTGGTACAGGTGTTTCCACCCTTTAATTCAGTCTGTATTTGTGGAAGGGGAGAGGAGAATGCTTGTCCTCCCCTCTTAGACATTTACAGTGTCTCTCATGTCTTCAGAGAATTGATTAGGAATGAAATATTGTCTGATCTACCCAATTTCAAGGTCTAACAAAACATATACAGTCAGATGTATTTATGCTTACCATATTTTGGTATCGCTCCAGAAAATGATTCATCGGGAAGGATTTGCCAAGGAACTGCTTACCAAAGATGGAGATCAGGCATACAGAGGCATTCTTCACCTGCTCCTGTTCCAAGCAGCATCCTCATTGAGGAAGAAATGTTCTTGCTGATCTAGATGCAAAAGCTGCAATTTCTGCCCTGATTGCTCCTGAGGTTTTGACACCTTCTGGAAAAGACATGATCCAGATGGGTTAGACTCAGACTCGTCCAAGTTCTTTTACAGCTGAGAGAGGGGTGAATTTTGCAAGCATATAATCCTTTACTATAGGGCTGTAATATGCCAGATAATGGGCTTAGTGAGGTTTATATAAGTAGACAGTAAATACTGTGATGAAAGGAGGGATGGGGAGTGGAAAAAATTGTGTATGTGTGTTATTCCACAATGCCATAGTGCCACCGAGAAGTTATGTAACAGAAAAAGGTGTCTTGCAGAGAAGGGCCTCAATAAGCCAATTCATCCATACAAAATATAAACACAAATTCCTTCCTTTTTTGGATGGGGAAAATCTTTGAGTTTAACAATGAAAACTACTCCTGCAACTACTACTACTGCAGAATGCAAAACTGGTAAGTTTGATCTATTCCTAACTCACTGTACAAACACTCCACCACTGGCATGTCTCATTGCTCAGAGAAGTATGCGAAGGTAATAGCACTGTCTTTCCAAATGGCTGCTGAAATGTACTGCAATTGATTGAGGGACCTGAACACTGATGCATATGAAGAAGTCCTGCAGAAGCCCTACAATCAGCCACAACTCACAAAAGCACACAGGTCTTCCTCAAACAGTTTCATATCCTTGGAAACAGTTTGCCATTCCTGTCTCCTCTGGAAAGTGCAAGCCCTCTTGATCTACCATATTGCTTATATTTTCAGATGTCAGTTTCAAAAAGATTCCAAGTTAAGTTAAGTATAGGTTCCTAGTTGATTATTCAAGCTTGCTGCAGCTATCCACCTTTGGAATGATCAAATAAAACTGGACTAAACTAAACAAAGCACTCTCATTCGACTCACCACCTTTTGTTGCTGTTTCTCATCCTGCAGCATTTGTGATTTTGATGTCCGAATGTAGACTGGTTAATGACCTGAAATGCTTGAGTCCAATGAGAAGTATGACAGGTGGCATGAAGTTCAGAATGCATTTGCAAATAAATGGCAAATAAATAAACCTAAGCCAGGTCCTTTTTCATAATGCATAGTAAACAAAGTATGACATGGTCAGAAGTCATATATCACATGGTTTTGTAGACCAATGAAATAGATTAAATTAAATTATGATGGTGAGTGGATTTTTCTACTCTGGTTGTCTGGCACAGTTTTCTTATCTTAAGCAAAACAGCATGGTCCAGTGTGGCCCAAATACTTATCTTAAGGTAACCAGAGGAAATGCAGGAGCACACACTTCTTATTTCAAACAAACACTCTTTAGCAAACAGAATTTTATGCAAACTTCTTATTGCAAGTTGCTTATGCAGGCAGGCCAATTTGTGGTGGTGTGTGTGTGTGTGGAGGGGGGTGGTTATACAGGAAGTTTGAACTTTGGGATCTCTTTGCCATATATTTTGGGGTTTCCTCATCAATTCTAACAACTTTGAAGAAATAAATCCATCTTCTTAATGCATAAACTTGTTACCAAAGGTGGAGCAGGTCATTTCATTTCCAGTTTGTGGTGTGATTCCTACAGTTCAACAAAAATTAATTATGAATGCAAGAATATAGAGAACTAATCAGGAAAGGCTAAAAGAACCATCTCAGGATCAGAATCTGTGGAACAAAACATGAGGTCCCCTCCCCTAAAAAAGCAGCAGCAGCAGCAACAACAGCAAAATTAACAATGGTTAGCTCCAAAACCCAGTTTTACTGTGGAGGCCTAACTTTAGGCTATACAATAACAACAACAAAATCCATGTTTCTGAACATATGGAGAGTGTATCTGAGATAAAGGGTCTGACCTCTGCCAAACTACATCTGGCTACATTACTATGCAGGTGGGGCTATGAGGCATTTGGTTACCTTCTCCAGGACAAGTTCTGCAGCTTAAACTCTATGTCATTGTCCCATTTTCCATCTTTGCCATTTGATGTAAACTATTCATTGACTTTAAGCTCAATTTAATTTGAAGAAGCTAGCTTTATCCTGGCACTGAAGGTCCTCCAACCCAGGCTAGGAAAAGGCTGCAGAAGATCCCAGTTCAATCACAAACATTTCCAGGGAAAGAGAAAAAACAACCCTGCCTGAAACCCTGGAAAACAGCCTCCAATCTATGTAGACAAACCTGGGCAAGTGACATGTTGTCCCCAACCCAGGTTGTGCAGTTTGTTACAAAGAACGCTCCCTTCACTCCACTTAGGCTAACCCAAAGAAGACCACTTAGCCAGTGAGCCACAACCATGTTGTATTTCCTTTCCAGGAGGGAGGAGGGGGGAATGGAGAGTAGTGAACCCTGTGTGAACTCCTGTGACAGGTCAACTGGATTTTGTTTATTTATTTGGAGTACTTGTATGCCGCCCCATTCGCATAAGCCTTGGGGTGGCTTTCAACAAATAAATAACAATATACAAAAATATACAGAATTGGAAACATCCCGGAATAAGATAAAAGCAATAAATAATTTAACAAATTAAAATAACATTTAAATAAAAAGGTCTTGGCCTGGCGCCAAAAAGCAAATAATGACTGCACCAGGCGAACCTCTCTGGGGAGCACATTCCACAGATGGGGCGCCACCACAGAGAAGGCCCTCCTCCAGGTACTCACCCACCTAATTTCCTTCATGGAGGGTTCCCAGAGAAGGGCCTCTGAAGCTGATCTTAGAGGGTGGGAGAGCAAGTATGGATGAAGGCGCTCCTTCAGATACCCAGGTTGCAAGTCGTTTAGGGCTTTATAGGTAAGCACCAGCAACTTGAATTGGGCCCGGACATCAATGGGGAGCCAGTGAAGCTGACGAAGGACTGGGGTTTTATGAGAACAATGCCCCGTCCCCGTCAGCAACCTAGCAGCTCTATTTTGCAACAATTGAAGTATCTGGACTGTCTTCAGGGGCAGCCCCATGTAGAGCACGTTACAGAAGTCTAATCGGGAAGTGACCGATGCATGCATCACTGTTGCCAGGCAATCGTCCTCCAGGTAGGGACGCAGCTGATGCATCACCCGAAGCTGATGGAAAGCGCTCCTCACCACGGCCGACACTTGAGCTTCCAAGGTCAGTTTCAGGTCGAGGAGCACCTCCAAGCTGCGGACCCTGTCCTTCAGAGGGAGTGCTACCCCATTCAGGACAAGGTCCAGGTCCCCCACCCCAGAGTCCGAACCACCCACCAACAGGACCTCCGTCTTGTATGGATTGAGCTTCAGTTTATTGGCCCTCATCCAGCCCATTACCTCAGCCAGGCACCAGTTCAGCACAGCCACTGCCTCACCTGGATCGGTTGAGAAAGAGAGGTAGAGCTGGGTATCATCAGAGTACTGATGATTCCACAGCCCACACCTCCTAATGACCTCTCCCAGTGGTTTCATGTAGATGTTAAATTGCAAGGGGGACAAAATAGAGCCCTGCAGAACTCTATGGCAGAGCTGCCATGGTGCACAGCCATAGTCCCCCAGCACCACCTTCTGGAATCAGCCATTGAGATAGGAGTAGAACCACTGCAAAGCAGTGCCTCCGACCCCCAATCCCACAAGCCTATCCAGAAGGATACCATGGTCGATGGTATCGAAAGCCGCTGAGAGGTCCAGGAGAACCAACAGGGACGCACTCCCCCTGTCCTTCTCCCTGCACAGGTCATCGTACAGAGCGACCAAGGCAGATTCAGTACCGTATCCGGGTCTTAAGCCAGACTGCAATGGGTCCAGATAATCAGTTTCATCCAAGAGTGCTTGGAGTTGTCCCGCCACCACCCGCTCTAACTCCTTGCCCAAGAACGGGATGTTGGCCACCAGTCTATAATTGGTGACCATCTCTGGATCCAGGGATGCCTTCTTCAGGACTGGCTGGACTACTGATTCCATTAAAGGGGCAGGTACCCAGCCATCCCTCAGAGAGGCATTGACAACCTCCAGGATCCAGGTCCTTATCCCATGCTTGGCTTTGCTAAATAACCAAGATGGGCAAGGGTCCAGTAAGCAGGTGGTGGGACATACTTGTCCAAACACCTTGTCCATATCATCAGGCTGCAATAACTGAAACTCATCCAACAATTTAGGACCAGACGGCAACATTGATTCCTCCCCTGAAGGGTCTGAGTTACTAGTGGAGTCCAGCTCGTGACGAATCTGAGCGATTTTCTCCTTAAAATACTTGGCAAAGTCATCACAACAGGCCATCAAGGGTGGTACAGGATCTTTTTTAGGGCCCGGATGAACCAGCCCTTGTACCACCCAAAAAAGCTCCGCCAGATGGCATTTTGAGGAGGCAATGGAAGCGGAGAAGAATTTCTTTTCGCCACCCTCACCACCACAGCATAGGCCCAGTAATGGGCTCTCAAGTGTGTTCAGTCAGATTCATCCCATGATTTCCTCCACCTACGCTCTAGACGTCTCCCGACTCGCTTCATCGCCCATAGTTCAGGTGTATACCAAGGGGATGAACGGGCTCTGCCCAGTGGGAGAGGACGCTTAGGAGCAATCGTGGCAATAGCCCTGGTTATTTCCCCATTCCACACTTCAACCAGAGCCTCGACAGAAGCACCAGCCTAATCGATTGGAAATTCCCCCAGAACCTTCAGAAATCCATCCGGATCCATCCGACTCTGGGGGCGGACCAACACAATAGGGTCCGTACCCTTGCAGAGGGAGAGTCCTCCTTCAAGCTCAAGCCTCATGAGGAAGTGATCTGACCATGACAGGGGAGTCAGACGTAAATTCCTCGCCCTCAGGTCCCCCTCTTCCTGCCCCATCGAGAAAACCAGGTCCAGAGTGTGTCCACGTTCATGGGTCAGGCCGATGACATGTTGAGACAGCCCCATGGCCATCATGGAGGCCATGAAGTCCTGAGCCACCCCGGACAGAACAGTCTTGGCATGGAGATTGAAGTCCCCCAGGACCAACATCCATGTCCGAGATGATCTCCCTCAGTTCAGGCAGGGATTCTGTTGGGCAGGAGGGTGCACAATACACCAACAGAATCCCCAATCTGTCTCGTTCGCCCAACACCAAGTAGAGGCACTCTAGACCTGGCCTCGAGAGAACAGGAAGCCCCGTGAGGGAGATGGAAGCTTGGTAAACCAAAGCGACCCCCCCTCCCCTCCCTTCCAGGCATGGTCAGTGCTGGACCAGATACCCAGGCGGACATAGTTGAGAGAGGGAGACTTCCCCCCCTTCACCCTCCCAGGTCTCCGTGATGCAAGCCAGGTCAGCCCCCTCATCCACAATCAGATCGTGGATGAGGGATGATTTATTATGGACCGACCTGGCATTAAGCAGAAGCACTAACAGGCCCGGGGGGCAGTTGATAAGGCTACCTGGACCCTTCTGGCTAGGGGAATAACCAGAAGGGAGAACAGGTGTCAACCATCTGTCCCTCCTTCTTCTGCAATGACTCAAGCTGGTTTTGGCTCTAAGTCATGTCTCAGACTCTGTTTGGCTTGAGGTCTGGGGTCCACGCGGGTTGTCCCTAGCTGTTGACTGAGTTTTGTAACAAGTTCAAATCTTGTTTTGCACTCTCTATCTGATTGTGAGCCCTCCATTGGGGTGCAATGGGAAGATAGCTGTTTATCTGTTCATAGCAACATTCATAGTAAATGCCTCCCCTCCTGAGCAAGGGTGAGAAGAGAATGTCAAGAGCAATAAAGGCTGCCTTAAAACACAGGTGTATTTTTAAAGCATTTGCATTTTAATCCCATTCAGAGTGAAATCCAAATAGTGAAGTCTTGCTTGATTTCCTTGCTTAGAAATGATTTGCTGGAACACAATTGCACCTTTAAAAAGCAGGGAGTATTTGGATTGTATCGTTTGCTACTGCTACCATTCCTTCTACCAAAAACCAAGATCTGGAGGGCACCAAGTTGGAAAAGGCTGTACTAACATGTGAAAGTGAAAGTATCCTGTCACAAGATGTTTACATTCTGGTGATGCCAGCAAGAGCAGGGAAACTGGGTGGGGTGGGGGAGAGTAAGGGAGCACCATGCAAAGCATATAATGGAAGCTGATAATATTTGAAAAGCAGAAGAGTCTTCCCCTTTAGCTTGTGAATACTCTCTTATATAATCAAGCCAGTTGAGCTAAAAGAGTTTCAGAGGTGAATTAATTATGGGGAATTTCATAACTACAGGCTCTACTTTCCTCATTCCCTGCACCCACTCCTTATCTTGGCTTGGTGACTCTTGCTGTCTTAGATGTCTCTTATCTGATGGCGGAAAGGTTGAAACAGGGCTTTTGGAGGCAGATTGAAGTGGTGGGTTCCACAAGCATTCCAGTGGCATCCTATTACTATTCTCCAGCTTCAGTTCAGGCCATCTTCCCTGCTTCACAGAATGTCAGAGTCAGTCATACTGTCCCTAAGTGTCTCTGTGGATCCATGCATGCTGCTCGAGATTTTTTAACTGTCCGGACTGCAATGGAGTGGTCAGCAGTACACCCTTGGTTTGTTTCTTTTGTTGTACCTGTTTTTTCTCCAGCAAGTTCAGTTGCTGTCACATGATCTGGAGCCAGCTGCATGCTCTTTTTCTCTTATTCCACAGACACAGAACACATTTGCATTTGTGAGAAGTTTTTCACTTCTCCAGAACTTTCTGCCTGACCTGCCTGTGATCCAGTTCTTGCATTCCAATTTTGTTCCTCTTGGAGATCACTATGAAAGGGATCATAATAAAAATGCCAATATCATACTGATCCTAATCCACCCTTGGAGAGGTGGGGTTGCTGCTCTCTTGGCCTTCTCTGGGGTTCCACGTGTAGTTGGCTGGCCACTGGAGGAAACCAGATGCTTCACTAGAGAGGTTCCTTGAATGAATCCACACTGCTCTTCTTAAGTACCTATAGCCTGGCAAAAGTGAAGTCACTACTCTTGTGCAGCTTTGTGTTTAATTATGCTTCTTTTGCTGTGAAGAGTTGCCTTTCCTGAAGAGATGCAGACTAGCTGAAAAAAGCTGGAACTGAAATTGCCTGCAAAGTTTGCACAAGTTGGAAGGGGTCAGACAAGAAGCCATGTGTTGCACATCTGGAGGCTATGGTGGAAAGGGGAAAGGGCAGTCCCCCACCAAGAGATTTCCAATGGCATTTATGTTTGGATCATACCTCTTATGTAAGCATGCAACCAATACAGCACTGAACCAGAGTTGCATCAAGTAAGAATATTATCAGGAGGCATTTTTAATAAGAAAAGGCAGACATAGAGAACTGAAGGAAAAGCGGGAGATGAGCAAAACAGTCCACCATGATTAGGTCCCCTTTGGCTGACAACTCCCATGCTTCAAAATGCACTTTCTTCTCACTTGCTTTCAGGTTTGGTCTGCTGATTCCATTTTTGAAGACCTAGCCCAGCGTGAAGTGAGATAGTCTGGGAATCACCCCCCTGGATTACTAATGCATTGTCCTTCATTTTTGCTGAAGCCATACATTGCATTGTCATTGAGTACTATTGTGGTTGGGATGAGATGCCTATGCATGTTATTTTGGCTTAAAGAAAACCTTGATGGAGTTTGCTGCGTAAATGTTCAGGTGGAAACTTGAATATCACCCACAAACATTCACAGAAACACATGCACTACACACATGGACATACACACATACAAATACAACAGACCCACATTCTGTGGGATGGTGGATGGTCTTGTCTTTATTACTGCTGTGTGGTTGGGGTAATACTGGACTGCTCTTCAGGGACCCCTTATAATTCAGTGCCTTTGTTCACAAAGTGATGAAGGAGTCTATCTTCCCTCTCATATTCTGCCTTTATTATTTCATTTCATTTAATTTTAACAAAAACAAAACCCATAATTACACAAATATAAAACAATACAAATAACATAGTAATGATAAACAGATTTAAAAATACAAGGATAAAAGTGCTACCTCAACCAGGATCAGGAGATAAATGCTACTTAATGTAAAATCATTTATGCATTCAAGTTGCTCTACTACAACCACCCTTTCAGAATGTCTCCATAACAATCTTTTATTTGATAATCACCTTTTACTAAATTCTGTAGCACTTGAACAGGCATTTTTTCTTCTAATTTGAATTGCTAGAATTTCTTCTGCTAGTCCAGACAGGTAGGAGGAAGCACAGCTGGAGAGTTCGAACAGAAGAGGAGTAAGAGAGTTGATTTGGGAACTCTGGGAAAGAACTCCAAAAAGTAGCTGAGGGGTGCCCAAATGTTTGTTGAACTACTGATGCTGCAGACACTCATCTTGAGCTTCACATAAATAAACCTTCCAACAAAGAAATTCCACAAGACCCCTATAACTTCTTTCTCAGCAAAATGACGTCTGTTTCATGTCAGAACCCCTCAGACTGCTCATCTCCCACATGCCTTATGCAGGAATCTAACCACACTTACACGGTGCTTTAAGGGCTTAATATGTCATCATTTTGTTTTGGTTTTTGAAGAAAACAGCTTTGCTCAAAGACAATGTAAGTACAATTTCAATTCCTCAATGGAGTACTTCCAGGAAATAGGAATGCTATGTCATTCTTGATTTGCATTTGAGGGACTCTTTTTAGTCCACCTGCATGATATTCCAAAGAGTCAAGCCATGTATATCAGTGAAGCTCAGTCTAAAGTAAGAAGAAACTGAAGAACTTTAGGGATAATGAGATGTTATTGCAAAGACAAATTGTCTGTACAAATCTACAGACAAATTGCACAAAAAAATAAAAACCACAAAAAATGTCCTCACAGATGGACTGTAAACTGCAGAAAAATGTACAGACAGCTGCATTTGTCAAGCTGTTCTCCTTATTAGATGTTCCTTCTTGTTCAACTCGGGTCTCAGCAAAATAATGTAACATTTGGGGAAGAAGATGCAAACCAGCAGGCCAGAACTGGAGGCTAAGATAGAAAAAATCTCTACAGTCACCAAGTATTTCCCTTTGGTGCTCAGGTAGGAAGGCACAAAGGATAGCCAGACACTGCAAAAGACCAACATGCTGAAAGTGATGAACTTGGCCTCATTGAAACTGTCTGGCAGCTTCCTGGCTAGGAAAGCCACCATGAAGCTGACCATTGCCAGGAAGCCCAGATAGCCCAGGGCACAGTAAAACATCATTATGGATCCCTCGTTACATTCCAGGATGATTTCTTCAGCCGCTGAATGCATGTCACTATCTGGAAATGGAGGAGAAGTTGCCAACCAGGCAAGACAGATGGCTGCCTGAAGAAGGCAGCAGGAAAGAAGAAAGGTGTTGGTCAGTGTCTTCCCCATCCACTTCCTCATCTTGCATCCTGGTTTGGTGGCTCTGAAGGCCAAAACCACCATGACTGTTTTTGTGAGCACACAAGACACGGCCACTGAGAAGATGAAGCCAAAAGCAGTTTGTCGCAGGAGGCACGTCACCTGGTGCGGCCGGCCGATGAAGAGCAGTGCACAAAGGAAGCAGAGCAGGAGGGAGACAAGGAGAGAATAGGTGAGGTGCCGGTTATTGGCTTTGACGATGGGCGTCTCATGATGCTTCCAAAACATTCCTAGCACCAGAGCCGTGATCAAGCAGGAAAGAATAATGAAAAAGGTTAAAATGATGCCCAAGGTTTCTTCATAAGAAAAGAAGTTCACTGACTTTGGAATACAGAAATCCTGGTGCTTGCTAGGGTACTTTTCATATCCACATGGACAACAGTAATTCATATCTGAGGAAAAATGAATACATACATGTTCTCATGCATCCTACAGGTCTTACCAACAGGCCATATCAGTTTCTCAGCTATATTGTTTTCTAGTGAAATTAGGGAATCCATAATTTCATTAACCCCATGTTTTGAAAATCTCTAGTGTTTTCCACTCTGAACTTGAAGAAACTGCCCATATGCAATCACAAATCAATTCAAAAGAAATGTTCACCCATCTCCATGAGCCAAATTCAGTAGCCGTTTTGTCCATGAAGAGGCTTATTGTGTTGGCTTGCCATAGGGCTGTTGAGGATGAAGAGTCTTTCATGGGATGAGGTGTGGATGGGGGAGTGGAGGAACCCTAATTCTGCACTTACTTGCCTAAATACACAGTCATTTCAGACCCAGATTTTCATGAACTAAACACTGAGTGCCATCAGCCCTGCTGGATAGATGCATTTGTACATTTGGGTTTACAGCTGCAGTATCAACATGACATATACATATGTAGAAATCAGGAATAACACTAAATTGGCTTATTGGATGAAACAGGGCAACATTTTTATTGGCTACAGCCTCCATGGCCCAGGGTCAGAATGCAATAATGGAGTAGTTCAAGGTCTGGTTGATCTCCCCCCTCCCCCCAAACACACCCTTGCAGCTCCATGGTCCCTTCCTGCCCATTCATATGAAGAAAACCCAGCAGTCCCTGAGGGAATCAGGTGCCTTGAAGCTCCACTTCAGAGCATTTTATGGAGAAACCTAGTTTGGGCAGTGGGGACAGAGTGCCACTCCCACCAAAAAGGATCCAGCCCAGGGCCTCCACAGCTAGAACAGTTGGGAAGCACATATGAAAAATAAACAGAAATAAAGCTCTCACGCATGCCTAAACATGGCAATTCTAAGAAATGCCAAGGAATGCAGTACCAAGCAAAAAATTGTGTGGGGCTTTGTATACATATCTGAAGTATCCATTTCATTTGCAGCCATAAACCTGAAAGAACCTGATTGATTTTGCAAACAAACACAAGCAGAGAATGCTCTAGGCAATTAACAGGATCTTGCATATTCTTGACTTTAGAGCAAGCCTAATTGAACTGAATGGGAAGTGTTTCTGAGTAAGCCTGCACAGAAACAGGCTAGACTTCATTTAAGGGATGTAGGGAGTTGTAGAACTAAAGAAAGATATTTGAAAACATAGATTTAGGATAATACATCTGTGATAGAAGAAGTGTACTGACTGTGACTAGATTCTGCTCATTATTCAGTGTTCATCAGTTACGATCTTTCACATCAATGGAAGAACCTATGTAGTGTTCAAGGCCAATCTCCAAGAACATTTGTTTAAATGGTCAAGGAACAGCCACCCTACCTGAACATTTAGCATTCACTGCATTCGGGTCATTTCAAACCACAGGACAAACCATCACATACCTGCTCACACAAGCCAACCTACTCCCCCATTATTCAACATCGTTCACCTGACTGCATTCAATCACATTTGGATCCCTGAAAAAAGATCATTTATATACTTGTTCTTGGTCTTATCACAGATATTTGGAATAAATGTAAATTCTAATGCCTACCCTTCTTGCCTGAAATCATCCCTATGGGACATGGGATGCAATCATAGCAGCAAAATGGCTCCCCTTCCTTGACCTTCTTCCTAGAACCAGGATTGCAGCTTTCACTGCACACAGATAGAGGCTGTGCCTAGGTCATCAGGGGAGGAGGAGAATAAGAATCATGAGAATTACTCATCAGAATCCTTCTAGTTCTTCAATCTCTTCGTATGTTGCCAAGCTCTCCTGGACCTCCTTTTCCATCAAGGTGCTCTGTGATTCTTTGGATGGTTAAAATTATATGAAGATGTCACGGAAGGAAACTGCATGCATGCTTCCCACCTGCTTGCAAGTGGAATGGAAAAATGGGGCAAAAAATGGCTTTTAAGTTCGAACATGAATGAAGTGATCAACCTAGCTCTTTCTGCAGTTGGGAAAACCATTACTGTTCAACTATGCCTATATTCTCCCAAGATCAATGTGTTCCATTTTTGGCATTTTTTTCCTGCAACTTTGAATATGTAAGCGATGCATTTTATGCATTCTTCAAAATGCATTCTTTGTTTAAAAGGAATCATGTCCACATGATTTGGCACAAGTGGAATTGCTGCTTACCCTCCTCCCTCCATTTAAAACATCCCATTGGTTTGGATCATTGTATGCCAAGTTGACTTTGAAACCAATCGAAAGAAAATTAAGACAAGACTACGATTTCCCCATGATTATACTGGAATAGAACTCAATCTTAATGTGAAATTATGTAAGCCACTCTGAGTATGTTGTAAGAAAAAAGTGTGATATACATCTGATGGATGGATGAGAGAGTAGAGGAATAATAAAAGAAGACATATTACAAAAGAGAAAACTTAACATGGTACATTTTTAATATAAACTGGATCAAACCTCAGTCAATGTTAAAGCAGTTCCGCTGAAATCAGAGGGACCTTAATCATAACTAATTTGGGTTCTGTTTCTGTCATTGTTCTGTCCTAAGTCTGACTACGCTGATCAGAACATGTCTTCATAATTGCATAATATTATCTAGTTCCATAATGAAGCAGTTAAGTTACAAATGCAGTTATGATTGTAAGTATAGTCAAACCATAGGGAATTCATACAATTTGTTTTTTCTTTTATTCCTTCAGCTATTTCAGCTGCTTATTTGAGCAGCACAGGAAGCAGGGGAGAAGCTTGTCGGTTCTCATTCACTGCATCACATATTGGTCTATCCAGTTACAATTAAGGATTCTTCAAGGCCCATCCTTGTCAAATGAAATAAGCCACACATGTCACTACTGAGACTGAGTGTTATTCACGTGGGTAGATTTGCCAATCCGCCAAGAATCTAACCTGATTGAACCAGCTGTTCCATGTTATGGCTTCTGGACTGATGGTGAATGCTTGGCCAGGAGTAGCCTGGGCATCCATCCTCCCAACTTTCACTCTTTGAAAGGATTGATTTGAGGACACAATCCAATTGATCACATCAAATCCAGTGACTAATTCTCCATTCTTGTTAAAAGATAACTTGTCCCCAGCACAGTTGTTAAATGAAACGGCCTTCAGAAAATGATGGAGCTGGAATGAAAATGGAGGCGTTTAGAAAAAATATGAAAGGAATCATGCAGACAGAAGGAGAGACATACTTGCACTGGATGATGGCCAGTATTCTTCATGTCTTTCACTTGGTCCACTTATGCTATGATATTGAGTTTAAGGTCAGATACTTCTCTCATTCAAAGGTTAGATTAAAATCCTTCAAAGTTTGAGTAAATTGTCTAGCCATTCTACAAATGCAGTTCATGTGAGGGAGCGCATTTTAAATATTCCTGAATGAAGACATATATTCAAGGACATTGCTGTTTTGTGTAAGAGACATATTTGATGATCAAACCCATATATGCATTGAATGAGTTTTCCTACTTTACATTGATGCATTTTCTTTTCTAGAAAGCTGTGGTTCTCTCCCACATGAGGCTATCCAGTATTACCTGCCACTGTGCTTGGATCTGAAATGGCAGTCCACCTCTGGTCACCATTCCTCTGTTCTTCAGACCAGATGAAGACATGGCATGCAAGGCATGGGCCACTGCATGGACAGCATTATAGACATTGTAGCTGTGGCCGGTCAAACTCATTTCAAAAAAAGTTGCAGGAAGATATTCCAGCTTCTCATCCCCAGTGCAGATATTGCCAACTACTTTGCCCAGAAGTGAATCTGGGAATACACAGCTGAAAGCACCCTGCCAGAATGACCTAAGAAAACCATTTCCCTTTGGATTGGAAGGGTTTTGTGCATTAAGGAATTCTTGAAATCCTGGGACATCACTGGATTGAATTGTGAAAGATAGAGCACCATGGAAAAAGTCTGTGTTCCAATTTCTTTGATAAACAAATGATGTGAGCTCAACCTGAGCTGTCACAATTATCACTTTTCCAATTGAATTTTCCACATATTCTCGTTCTGATAGATATGGGAACCATCTAAAAAATGCCATGGAATAAGATTCTCCATTGGCCACCAAAACATTGGCTGTGCTGTCCACAATTTTATCACGCATTTTTGCCCCTTTCTGAAGCATGTCTTTCATATCCCTGCCAAGAGCAAGTTCAGGGATTTTTTCAATGAAGGAAAAACAGACACCACTCTCAGAAAACAGTGGCACCACCATCTGAAGAAACCGCTCCCCATTGTCATTGTCCATAACGACTGTCCCAATCCATGTCCACCCAAAATGCAACAACAAAGTGAGAATCCCTGCATACTGAAGGGACTCCTTGGGAGTCATGTTGTAGAAGGAAAGGCCTGGGGTTTTATCGTTCATCACTGGTGCGGACCCAAATAAGAACTAAGGAGATACAACACAGACAAGAAGCGAGGCCATATAAATAAAGACATTTATGTAGCAGCTTTGATGATTTCAAAACATTTGCACATATAACCTCAGCAAACATCTCAACAATACTGTATTGCAAGGATCCCCAGTGTGTCACGGCCCTTCTGGGGAGCTCCAATGATGCCTGGAAGGGAGTACATCATATTATTTTTCCATCCTCTCCTCTCCTCTCCTCTCCTCTGTCGGAGTGCCTGCTCCGACAATCGGCGCGAGAGAGTTCAGAGAGAGAAATAAAACACTGCAGACGAGAGATAAAGTTTTAAAGCATGCTTGGTTGGTTGTTCGGGAGAACAAAGAAGATCTTCGCAGAAAAATCCTACTGCGTCAACACAAGCAGCCCTTTTTATTATTTCACAGATTGATACATTTATACTTGCGTAATCCAATAGCCATCGAGTAAAGCAGTGAACACCCTAGTTGATTGTGCGCAAGCACAGGATTCACAAAGGCTTATTGATTGCTTATGCGCAGGCGCGGGTAACAGGAAGCGTACTTATTGCTATATATGGTCACAAGCCTTATATGGTTACACAGGTGAAGTACAATGCTATTAGCTGAGTAAGTTGCAATACTATTGGCTGGTAAATTACAATACTATTGGCTGAGCGTAACGTGCCTAGCTACAGCATGAATGCTGCGAGGCAGGGATGAATTCCCACACTCCTCTCCCTCTCTCCCTCTCTCCCTCTCTCCCTCTCTCTCTCTGCATGCACGCTCATCTCCATGGACTTGGATGGCAAGTATACAACTTCCTAGCAATAATTCTGATCCTTCAGCAAAAGTGGTCCAAATACACAAAGAGGTCTGCATTTGTCAATACACCTCCTCCTGTTCATTTATCAGAATATTATAAGGTGTTCAATCATTGCCTAATGAATGGGTGTTCTCCTACTCCCTCTCATAGTATAAGTCCTTAGAGGGCACAGAGAGGGCACAGAGCAGTCATTTCATCAATATGTTGATTACCATAAAATTAATAATTTCATAATAGTGCTACGATCTCTATACATCTGGCAACCAGTGATACATAATTTGACAAAACCACTGAAAAAAAAAATGAAGCTTGTTTTCTAAGCCAGTGTGACATTCAAAAGCAGACTGACTCCACAGTTCAATCCCCAACATAATCTTGCTTTTCCTGAAATGATTAGTGATTCAGACTGGTAGTGCATGCAGAGCCTGGTACACAGAGAAAGAAATGCAGAGCTCCATCCTTCATTGCTCTGCCTAGGGCTGGAGCAAGGAAATAAGGAGTTTTCATGGCATTAAAAATGGAACAGGATACCAATGTGAATGTTGTCTGAGCCTCTGCCTAGACTTTCCTGTTTCAGATCCATGACCACATAAATGAAGGAAGTCCCGGTGGATACCCCTTGTCCCCAATAGCTTGTTTCAGATTAAGTCTTCTTAGTTATCCCAAGGAGATAGAGAATATGATTACTTCCAATGTAAAAATCTCCATCTCCAAAGCACAAATGCATCAACTTAAGAACAAAATGAACATGACGCAAATGTTAGACTCCCATTCCCCATATTAATCTAAGGACATGTTCCCCACCTGTGGTATCTTATGGATATCCAGGAGAGTTGCTACTTGAAGGGAGGTTTGGGAGTCCAGTCCCCCGATGACTGCTATCAAGTGTTGCTTGAGATTGCATTTGTAGTTAGGAACTAATCGTCCTGCTGTGCATATCAGTAGCAAGGTGACCTGATAGGTCCACTTGGCTGTGAAATAGCTGTCATAGATGTGGAAGCCCAAGGTCAGGTTGGGTAAGATGTGAGGATTGTCATTGATCTCCTGCACTGCAAATGTCAAGGCCAGGATATGCTGGTAATTCTTTGGCACCACACTAGAAGCAACACAGTCATCTCCTGTATTAGAACGTTCCTCACAGAATATTTTGTAAGCAGCTCACACTACTTTTGGCATCATCATTATTGTCATTTCAATCACATCTCTGACTTACCTTAGACAATGCAATGCTAACACAGACAGTATTGATATTCATCTTCCAAATACAAAATTCCCTGGGCTTTCTCAAGGTAAAAGAATTGAATACTGGGATCCTATGAATGTCAGCTCAGAGAGAAAACTCTAGATTCCAATGACCCTTTCTCCCACATGAATAGCATCAACTCATAACACAATGATATTATCATCCTCATGGCAGTGGCTAATTAATTGCCCGATAAGCAGGCTTATTGGGAAGCCCAGGAACGGTGTGAAGCATGGTCAGAGAGGAGTGCCCTGCACAAGTTCAGCTATTGGCATTTGTAATATTAGAAGACACATTTGTCTGCTCATATTGTTGTTCCAGTTAGGAGGAACATCTATTAGGTATATGAAAACAATTAAAATGATTGTGATGGGATGAAGCACAGAGTACAGGATACAGAGCGATTCCAAACAGAACTGAAATAAATGTGAAGAACCTTAAATTGCCCCTAAAATGCATTCTTCTGGCCATGCAGAAAAACATGCCTTTCATAATTTGAACTTCTCCTACTTCCCAAGCCATTGTTCACAGCCTGCATCTGATACAAATATTCTGGTGACAGTCTTATGAATGAATAAATCAAACTTATGAATGAATTAATCAAGTGGACACATGCACACACACAAAAGGTATTAACGCCTTACGAAACTTCATCAAGTAATGCTAGTGGGGGTTCTCCAGTAAAGGCTAATGGATCAGGAACGATGAAGGACAGAGAAGCAATGGCACCAATCATGAGATCACCCAGTTGTTGATACTCATGAAGTGGAGGCTGTGGCTCACGGTTCTTGCATTTTTTAGCATCAGCCTTGCTGGCTATTTGGAGAAGCAAGTTCAGCAACACCACTCCTAATTCCCTCATGCTGAGTAGAAGGACAAATGCTTGCTCTTCATGCAAATTCACTTCTTCCTATTTGGAGCACTGAGATTAGAAAGGTCAGCTCCTTCAGAGCAGTGGCTGTCCTTATTTATCTGTATGATTAATGACCCCTGTATGGATTGCCACCTTTCTTCACAGCCTAGTAGAGTTGCCATGTTCATTAGGAATCTGTGGGGATGTTGAGTAGTAACTGAACTGCTCTTTTAGATAATTAAAGGAGCATATAGCAATTTGACATCAGTTGAAAACAGGCATTGCTTTCCACACTTGATGCTGAGCACAATATTTCTATAAGTTTTACAAATAAATTTGAATGGAGTCATCAGAAAGAAGCACAGAACTATGAGAGTAAACACAGCATGGATTATGAACTCAACTGGAATCTATGGATTTAGTCTGAAGTCAGAATACAGAACCCAGATTTTGACTGGGACCATAGTGCTTGGGCAGTGAAGATTATTCCTACCTCTACAGCTATTTGCTTTGCAATATTCTCTCTACCCTGCCAATGGAATTTTCCCACTCACACTAAATTCCTTGAGGAAGCTTAAAAGCTGTGTATGGGATGGGGTTTACTTCTCTTCTCCTGTTGTGCTGTGTCATGAGGACATAACTCTCATCTCCAATTAACTCACGCAGCAGTCGGCAATAAAACTAAAGACTTTTATTGCTATTTGCTACAAGATTTATGATGCAACAGATATGCTCTGGCGATGAGCTCCTTGCAGCTCAGTTGCCCCCTCCTTTCTGAACCCTAAGGGTAAGGTCACATGGATCTCAATCTTCTCTCACATCTTTCTGTTCGTGGGTGGGACAAACTTCTCTCCTGCCGTCCCAGTTGGTCTAACCACCGCAATCTTCTCCTGAGCTGGGTGTTCCATAAATTTCCTGTTACCTCTTCCTGTTCCCTAGGACTCTGCCCAGCAGCTTCAGATTCAGGAGGCGGGTGGGGGGGGTAACTTGTTCAAACACCTCAGAGTCTAGAGGAAGGGAAGCTGCACCCTGCTCAAACAACTCAGAGCTAGGGTGTGGGGAGGCTACTCGCTTGGAAGCCTCAGAGTTGGGCTGCAGAGGGGCCGTTTGGGCCCTGGACACCAAGTATAAATCCCCTTGTTCCAATGCCTGACTCTCACTGTGAGCTTCTAGCCCTCTCTCACGTGACTCCTATGTCGAGCCATTAGGCATAACATGCTGTGATCCTAGTATAAACTGGGAGCCATACCTTTATTAAGAACAATGCAAATTCCAGAAATGATTATACAAAATTTTCACCCCCCACTCAATCAGAGTTCATGCCCAGCCAGCTGCTTTCCATCTATCTCCTAATTGGGCTTTAAAAATCTAAAGCTATGAAATCATTTGTTAATTGTGCCAGGAGGCCAAGAATGACTAACTGGATGGTGATGGTCATTTATTTGAGCAGTTTGCATTGACTGGAACTTGCCAGTCGTAGGTGGGGGACATTCTTGCTGATCAGGCACCATTCGTCCTTTTCTCCCTGACTTAAAAATGATGTGAAAAGAAACTACTGTTCTTAAGCTTTGGCCAAGAACTATTCTGTAGAAACTCTCCTGAAAGTTGATTTCTAATTTCTTAATGGCCCTATTTATGGGCCAAGTGAAAGGAGAGAACTCTGGATTGTTTGTCTCCCTGTTGGACAACAATATAATCAATAGTATTTTTTTCATGTAACACACTCTTAGGAGTTTAACCTTCCCAGAATATATTAATTTTGTCTTTTCTTTTTCCCCACCCTCCACATCTATTTCCTAGCTCTCTTAAATATATTACTCATGGTCTTAAATTTCCTCTTTTTTCCCAGTGAATTAATATTAAGAAAGTTAGAAAAATTTGGAAGAAGCTGTTCTCCTGTGATTTTAAAATAAAAAATGGTACCCAAATCTCAAATTCTTATAAGATTATGAAACAAAGGAAGAAATAAAATGGCATTAGAGATTTTCAGGAACAAGATAAAGGGTTGCGGGGGCACATGAAACCTGTGAGGAAGACAATTTTAACCCCTGCCCTGATCGGGTGAAGAGAAATTGACACTGCTAGTTTTGCAATGAAAAGGAGATGTAACTATACTGAGTGATGGCTCAGAATAAAAAGCCAAAAGGAAAATTCTGTCAATAAATATTAATAGTCTAAACTTTCCTTCTAAACATTCAAAAGTTCTAAACGCTTCAAAATCAAAACACTCTCTATAAACAAAACGTATGCCCATATTATAATTGCAATAAATGGAGCAGGAAATATGAAGATATGACACTAAAAAGAAAGGGGTTGCAATTCCTCTTAAGAATCCAAGCCTGAATGCCATGGAAGAATAGAAGGACTCAGATGGATGACCCATCATTCTTAAGATATCCAAATGGAAAGGTACACTCCAAATGATGCACTAGATAAATTTTATTATCACTATTTTCAATCACTAATGGACTTTCAGGGAGGCAAATATTGATTTGAAGTGATATGAATAGAGTATTAGATCTCAGTAAAGACAAGTCAAAGAAACAAAAGAGGGTAACCCCCCCCCCCGCAAAAAAATAAATTATATGAAAATGTTGCAACTGTTTTTTTCCAAACCTGTATGAAGAAAGTTCAGTCTCAGAAGATGGAATGGAGCATTACATAGACAGAGGAAGCCCATACTAATGAATTTATATCAGACCAAAGTGAAAAGGAAAATGGCCCTATTACCATGCAAGCGATTTCACAAGCAATCAGAAGGCCAAGAAAAGATAATGCAACTGGACTGGATGGTCTCTCTGCAATGTTTTATAAGTGTCAGGAAAATTAATGCTGCCACTCCAAAAAGTAATGAAAGAAATGAAAGATGAGAGATCATTACTTATATTATGAGAAAAAGCACGCGGACATGCACGCACACTTGTGCGTGCACGCGCACACACACACACACACACACACACACACACACATATATGTATGTATGTATGTAGCCGGGGATCAGACTAGATGATCCTGGAGGTCCCTTTGACTCACTCTGTTTCTGTGTTTCTGTATCGATGATACACTGAGGAGGCAATGATCCTTCCCAGCCACACTTGTATGGAACCATTTCATTCTTAAATGTGAATACACACTTTTTACTTTGATAATGGCTGAATGACTAAGAAGATGTCTAGAAAAAAAGGTCCATACAGATCAATCAGGATTTATCCCATGAGACTGATTGAAAGTATTGTCTGCTTTGTGATTGACTATATAATTTGTTAAGTAGAAGAAAATAGAGGTATTTGTCTTTCCAGATGCAGAAAAAAGTGTTGATATTGTGTCTTGGTTCTTTCTCTTTAGAACTCACAAATATTTAAACTGGTATGAGAGTTATGAACTGGATCCAAGCAATTCATACTAAGCAACATGCTAAGATCCTTATAAATGGAATGCTAAATGGCTTAAAAATTGATGGAGAAAAATAGAAAATATTCCATTATGAAGATGATATAGTGCTGACCGTCTTAAACCTACTTTTATCCATACAACAAATAAAAGGCAAAATTATTTTTTATATTATTGCAGTTATAAAATCAATTGGAAGAAATTGAAATTCATGCTGCAGTTTTTCAGATGATGAATTCAAATTCAAATTAATAATCTTTATTACATTCACAGACCAGCATAAAACAAAACTCCTGGACTCACTTCACCATTTCAGCCTATCAAATACAAGAGTTATTCACCCAACATTAAATGATGGTACAGGAATAGAAATAAGACAAAAGATATCAGTAAAGTAAAGCCTGCCAATGACCTAGCCTTCTTGCGTTGCTATATAATCCCCTATAAAATACTTACTTTAACTTAAAGATGTTAACAACTCTGTTTTAAAAGCCATCATATTGGGTCAGGCAGTAGGACATCTCCCATGGTCCAAATGAGAAATTGTTGCAGTCCAACATCTTTTTCTGGGTGTTAATCATGGCCACAAAAACTTAGTGACAGTGTACACAAGAGTGGGACTACAGTCTGATAGCAACAAATAGCTATAATATTGGCTTGGACTCCTTGGAAACCTATTCAGCAGTAGAGAAATAAAAATAGTATGAATGTCTCAGTAGAGCATACAGTTGAACAGAACATGGCATGTGTTTTCACTTTGTCCTGACCCACAAGGGCATAACTGCTTTGCAAATGGCATCTTTTTAGAACACCCACTAGGGCTGCAAAACAAAACCATGTCCACACAGATGGATTGCAAGCTGCAGCATAATGTGTAGACACATACATTTCTCAAGCTGTTTTCCTTACTAGATGTTCCTTCGTGTTCAACTCAGGTCTCAGCAAAATGATGTAGCATTTGGGGAAAAAGATGCAACCCAGTAGGCCAGAACTGGAGGCTAAGATAGAAAAGATCTCTACAGTCACCAAGTATTTCCCTTTGGTGCTCAGGTAGGAAGGCACAAAGGATAACCACACACTGCAAAAGACCAACACACTGAAAGTGATGAACTTGGCCTCATTGAAACTGTCTGGCAGCTTCCGGGCAAGAAAAGCCACCATGAAGCTGACCATTGCCAGGAAGCCCAGATAGCCCAGGACACAATAAAACATTGTTATGGATCCCTCATTACATTCCAGCACAATTTCTTCAGCTACTGAATGCATGTCAATATCTGGAAAAGGAGGAGAAGTTGCTAACCAGGCAAGACAGATGGCTGCCTGAAGAAGGCAGCAGGAAAGCAGGAGGATGTTCACCAGTCTCTTTCCCATCCACTTCCTCATTGTGCATCCTGGTTTGGTGGCTCTGAAGGCCAAAACCACCATGACTGTCTTCGTGAGCACACAAGAAACAGCCACTGAGAAGATGAGGCCAAAAGCAGTTTGTCTCAGGAGGCACGTCACCTGTTGAGGTTGGCCAATGAAGAGCAGAGCGCAGAGGAAGCAGAGCAGGAGGGAGACGAGGAGAGAATAGGTGAGGTGACGGTTGTTGGCTTTGACAATGGGCGTCTCGTGATGCTTCCAAACTATTCCCAGCACCAGAGCCGTGATCAAGCAGAAAATAATAACGAAAGAGGTTATAATGACACCCAAAGGTTCTTCATAAGAAAAGAAGTTAACAGACTTGGGAATACAGAAATCCTGGTGCTTGCTTGGGTATTTTCCATCTTCACATGAATAACAGTAATGCATATCTGAGGAAAAATGAATATATACATGTTTTCGTGCATTCTGCAGGTCCTACCAACAGGCTACAAGAACTTCTGTAGAGAATGCATTAGTTTCTTGCATCCACATTTGTAAAATCCACTCTGAATATGAAGAAAGCACGGATTTCCTTTTATAGACCAACTGAAAAAAATTCTCACCTATCTGCATGAGTAAATTTAAAAGGTGTTTACAGCCTGAAGGGGACCATGCTGTATTGGCCTGATATATAGCATTTTGGGCAGTGGGGTCACACAGAGTGCTGCTCCTACCAAAAAGAATTCAGTCCAGAGCCTCCTGGGCTCCATAGAGAGGGAAGCAGTTATCAAAAATGAAGCTCTAACACATGCCAGCCATGGTAATATCTAAGGAGGAAATGCAGAGAACAAAATAGTATGGGGCTTTGAAAGCATGTCTGAAGCATCCATTTCACTCACAGTCATATGCCTGAGAGATCCCGATTGAATTTGCAAATGAAAGTGGACAGAGCATGGTCTATGCAATGAAGAGCATATTGACTTTATGGCCACTATCATACATTTTCTTTACTTTAGAACAAGCCTTATTGAGGTCATTGGGATTTTTTTCTGAATAAACCTGCACAGAAACAGGCTGGCCTTGATTTAAGGGATGTGGATAGGTGCAGTACTAAGGCAAGGTCTTGCTCTGAAAAGGTAGACATAGGATAATATGGCTCTGCTCCCAGAGATGTACTGAGTATGATCAGAGACCCTGTTACTTGTTATTAATTGCTCTTTGATCTATTAGACTCAACAGAAGAATCTGTGCAGTGTTCAAGGGAAAGTTCTGAAAGTGTGTGTTTCAATGATCAAGGATCAGCCACACATCCTGAATATTTAGAATCCACTGCAGTTGAGTCATTTGAAACAACAGGTGCAAACCATCACACACATGCTCACACACACCTACTTCCTCCCCCCATTCAACTTCTTCCACCTTGTCCCACCTGTGCCCACTCTATCACACTTCAGTCCCTGAAGAAAGATTTTTATATGGCAAATCTTTATTTTATCTGATGCATTTGGAACAGATGTACACTCTAATACCTACCATTCTTGCCTGAAATCTTCCCTTTCGGGCATGGGATGCAATCATAGCAGCAAAAGGGCTCCCCTTCCTTTATCTTCTTCATTGAACCAGGATTGCAGCTCTCACTGCACGTGGATAGAGGCTGTGTCTAAGGCATCAGGGGAGGAGGAGAATAAGAATCATGAGAATTATTCAGTGGAATCCTTCCAGTTCTTCAATCTCTTTGTATGTTGCCAAACCCTCCAGGAACTACTTTTCCATAAATGCTCTCCAATTCTTTGGTAAAGTTGAAATTATACAACCATGTCTTCAAAGAAAATTGCATGTGTGCTTCTTACCTGCTTGTAAATGGAAATGACCAGCAAAAAATGGTTTTCAAGATCATGTATGAATGGCATGACCAATCCAGTTCCCACTGGGGTCAGGAAAAGCACTATGTTTCAAGCTTTCCTAAATTTTCTCAAAATTATATTTCAGTGTGCTGCCATTTTGTCAAGTTTTATGCTCCATTGGATAGATAAACAATAAATTTTATTTTATACACATATTACAAAGAAGAAAAGTGAGCATGGTACATTTTTACTAAGAAATGGGTCAAATCTTAGCTTTTCCTAGAGCACTACCACTGAAATCAAAGGGGCGTTAATTATTTTTAAGTATTTATGTTAATTATTTATCTAAATGCACATGTCATTTCTGAAATTACATGTTATTCAAATGTACAGATTATGCCACTCTGCCAAGACCCAAACCTGATTAAACCAGCTGTTCCACGTTATGGCATCCGGACTGATGGTGAAAGCTTGGCCAGGAGCAGCCTGGGCCTCCATCCTCCCAACTTTCACTCTTTGAAAGGACTGGTTTGAGGACACAATCCAATTGATCACATCAAATCCAGTTACTAACTCTCCATTCTGGTTGAAAGAAACCTTGTCCCCAGCACTGTTGTTAAATGAAACGGCCTTCAGAAAATGATGGAGCTGGAATGAAAAGGAAGGAGCTTAGAAAAACTGTGAAAGGAATCATGCAGACAGAAGGAGAGAAACACTTGCACTGGATGACTGAAATTATTCTTATTGCTTTTCACTTGGTCCAGTAATGCTTTAGTACTGAGTTTAAGGTCAGATACTTCTCTCATTCAAATGTATATATTGCTTCAGAGGTTTCAGTCAATTTTGCAGGCAGTTCATGTGAGAAAGCCTATCTCAAATGTTCTTGAACATAAACATTCTTGAGGAACTTGGCCTTTGCAGTGGGAGGGAACATAAATGACCATCTAGTTCAAATATGAACTGAATGAGTTTCCCTACTTTCTACTGATTTTTTTTTTCCTAGAAAGCTGCCTGTCTCTCCTACATGAGACTATTAAGCGTTTACCTGCCATTGCACTTGGCTCTGAAATGTCAGTCTTCCTCTGGTCACCATTCCTCTGTCCTTTGGACCAGATGATGACATGGTATGCAAGGCATGGGCCACTGCATGGGCAGCATTGTAGACATTGTAGCTGTGGCCAGTCAAGCGCATTTCAAAATAAGTCACAGGAAGTCTTTCCAGCTTCTCATCCCCAGTGCAGATATTCTGATCTAAACTGCCCAGAGATTGATCTGGGAATACACAGCTGAAAGCATTTTGCCAGAATGACCTAATAAATCCATCTCCTTTTGGACTAAAAGGGTTTTGTGCATTAAGGAATTCTCGAAAACCTGGGATATCATTGGATTGAATAGTGAAAGTAAGCGCACCATGGAAAAAATCCATGTTCCAATCCCTTTGATAGACGAACGATGTGAGCTCCACTTGAGCTGTTGCAATCACTACTTTACCAATTGGTGTGTCCGTCACATGTTCTCGTTCTGATAGATACGGTAAGTATCTGAAAAGTGCCATGGAATAAGATTCTCCATTGGCCACCAATACATTGGCTGTACTGTCCTCAATATTGTCACGTACTTTTGCCCCCTTCACAAAAAGGTCTTTAATATCAGAGCCAACAGTAAGTTCAGGGATTTTTTCAATGAAGGCAAAGCAGATGCCACTCTCAGAAAACAGTGGCACCACCATTTGGAGGAATCGCTCCCCATTGTCATTATCCATAATGACTGTCCCAATCCATGTCCACCCGAAATGCAGCAGCAAAGAGAGAATGCCTGCATACTGAAGGGACTCCCTGGGAGTCATGTTGTAGAAGGAAAGGCCTGGGGTTTTATCATTCATCACAGGTGCAGAGCCATATATCAGCTAAGGAGGTACAAGAAGGAGAGGGAGAAAGCCAAATTCTACAGACATTCTTGCAGCAGCATCAATGTTTTCAAAATGTTTTCCTATATTCCCTCAGCAATCTTCTAAACAGTACCTTAATACAGGGATCCTGATTGTGTCATTGTTCTCTGTAAATCTGGCAACCTCCCACTTCCTGCAATTCAGATTTTGTGCAAACCACTGAGCATGATGAATCTGATTTTCTGAGGCAATGTAATATTCAGAAGTGGTCTAACTCCCCAGTTCCATCCCCAAAATACTCTGATCTTTTCCAGAAATGGTTAATGATTCAGGCTGGAGGTGAATGCAAAGACTGTTTCGCAGAAAGAACCAAATGTAGAGCTCTCCCCTTCTGTGCCTAAGGAGAGCTACAGCAAGGCGCAAGGAAACAAGGAATGTCCATGAAATATCGCAATAGAATGTGATGTTCATGTGAATGTGGTCTGACACTCTGCCTCAGACCCTCCACTCTCAGATCCACATCTGCTTAAAGGAACTGAGTCCCAGCTGAAATTACCATCTCCCCACATTGGTTTATTTTTGATGTTGTTGCTCATCCAAAGCAAACTGTCTCTGCACTTATTTCCAAAGTACAAATCTCATCTCAAAGCACTAATGAAAGTACATAATGAATCGGAAGCAAATGTCAGACTCCAATTCTCCCAAGCCACCTAAAGACATGCTCCCCACCTGTGGAATCTTATAGATATCCAAGAAAGTAGCCACATGAAGGGAGGTTAGGGCATCCAGTCCCCCAATGACTGCTATCAAGTGTTGCTGGTTGTCGCATTTGTAGTTAGGGACTAATCTCCCTGCTGTGCAAATCAGTAGTAGGGTGGCCTGATAAGTCCACTTGGCCATGAAGTAGCTGTCATAGACGCGGAAGCCCAAGGTCAGGTTGGGTAAGATGAGAGGGTTGTCATTGATCTCCTGCACTGCAAACATCAAGGCCAAGATCTGTTGGTAATTCTTTGGCACCACACTAGAAGCAACAAAGTCACCTCCTGTATTAGAATGTTCCTCACACAGTATTTTGATAGCAGCTCACACTGCTTTTGGCATCATCATTATCCTCATCTTGCACTTGCACTATTGATATTCATCTTCCAAATAGACCATGCCCTGGACTATTTCATGATAAAAGAATTGAAGAGTGGGATCCTACTCATGGTACCTCAGATAGAAGTCAGCAGTTTCCAATGAAGCTTCCTCACAAATGAAGTACACCAGTGCATAATCCCATTTGGGTATCCCCCTCATTGCCATGGATCATCCACTTCCCACTGAATAGGCTTAGGTGGGAGGCACAGGGGTAGAGGAATGCCCTTCAATGTATCTAAATGGACATTTTCAGCCATTAGGATTTAAGCCATTATAATACACATCTGTCTGATGATTTGTTGTTGTTAGTTGCGAAGTCATGTTCAACCCATTGCGACCCCATGGACAACACTCCTCCAGGCCTTCGTGTCCTCCACCAACTCCTGGAGTCCACCTAAGCTCACACAAACTGCCTCAGTGACTGCATTTAGTAACCTCATCCTCTGCCATCCCCTTCTTCTTTTGCCTTCAATTGTTCCCAGCATTAGGCTCTTCTCCAGGGAGTCCTTCCTT